>NW_026056820.1:0-137161 GCF_023758085.1 Alternaria hordeiaustralica | reverse complement strand
TAAGACAAATAGAGGTGTTTTAGAATCTCCTAGTGTAGCAGATTAAAACTAGCTACTAAAATCTTAATTACGTAAGCAATTAGATTTATTAGGAATTTTTCTAATTTGTTAAGAAATTACAATAAGTACAATCTTAATAAAGCTTAATAATAATAAAAAGATAATAATAACTAAGTTATTATAATCTTTACACTTCTAACCTTTTAGTATTAAAGTATTTTAATACTTCTACTTCTACTTTCTTTCTATCTAGTAATATATTTCTAGTAGACTTAATAGACTAAAGTAGTTAGAATTACTTTAATACTTCTTTTTTATCTATTATACTATTTAGCGTATTTTTATTCTTTTTTAATAGAGTATCTACTCTACTATAAATAACTCTAAAGTAGTACTTAAAAATTAAATTATACTAGTATAAGATCTTTATCTAATAAATATATTTTTCTATATAAATATTTTACTTAATAAAAATACTTTAAGTTTTTATAATCTATAATTACTATAAAACTCTTAGCCTTTTTTAGCTTTATATTAAAGTACTTTAGATACTTTTTTACTACTAAAAGCTCTTTATTATAGATAGTATAGTTAGATTTTATAGCACTATATTTTATAAAAAAGCATTTTACTACTTAAAGTATACTATTAGTATAGTATTAAAGTTATACGCCTTTTACTATAAATCTAAAAGTATTATACTTAAGTACTATTTCTAAGTTTTTATTAAAGGTTACTAGCGCTAAGTTAATAATAAATAAAGCTTTAAGCCTTTTAAATAATACTTACTATTTAGTTTTTAATAAAAGATACTTTCTTTCTCTATAAGCTACGTAAGTAGTACTATAATTAAAAAGAAGTTTTTAATAAACTTTTAGTAGAAGTTAGTAAAGCTTATAAAGCTCTAAACACTTTTTATTAATATAGAAAGTATGTAATTTTTAATAGTTTTAACTTTCTCTAAGTTTATACTAATTCTTTTATCTACTTTAATAATAAATTCTAAGTACTTTGTTTTTTTTATATTAAACTTACTCTTATCTATATCTAAGTATAGGCTAGTAATACTTAGTTTCTAAACTATAATTTAAATCTTTCTTTTATATATCTTTTTTAAACTAAAGAACTATATAAGTATATTATCTAAGTATATAAAGTACTAGTTATCTAAATACTCTCTTAATATATAATTAATATATCTTTAAAAAGTACTAGACGTATTTATAAATTTTAAAAGTATTACTAACTACTTATATAAACTAAACTATATATAAAAAGCTATTTTTTATTTATTACTCTTTACTATATACATTTTATAAAAAGTTTAGATAATATTTACTTTTATAAACTACTTAGCCTCTAAAATCTAAAATAGTATTTTATAGATTAAAAGAAGTAAATATTAGTTTTTTCTTTATTATTATATTAAGTGTATAATAATTTATATAAAAGTATAGACCTTTTCTTAGCTTTTTTATAAATAATATAAAAGTAGTAGTACTTAATTTACTTACTTTAAAAAATTCTTAGTCTAAATATATAGTTAACTTCTTTTTTAGAATAAAAAGTTTCTTTTTACGTATATTATAAAGTAGGCTTTAAGAAACTTTTACTATCTTTTTATTCTTTTTTATATTTTTAATTATTTAATTAATATAGAGCTTATATAAAAGTACTAACTTATTTACTTTTTTTTTTAAATATATAGAACTATAATTATAAGTAATTAGATAGCTTATTTTTAGAGTTTTTTTTTAATCTTTTATTTAATGTCTTTTATATATTAGATAAAAAAGCTATCTATATCTATACTACTTTATTCTTCTTAGATCTTTATATTTATACTATAAAGGCACTAGTAGAAATAGTAAAAAAGATATTATATAGCTTCTTTCTTTTCTTACTATAAGCTTAGATACTACTTAAGTATATAAAAAATAACTTTTTAGCTAGTATTAAGACTATATTATTCTAATTTATTTAGAAATAGTAAAGATTAATTTTTATTCTATTCTTATCTTTAATCTTCTATAACTAAGTATTTTCTTTATATTTATTAATAATTATAGATACTTACGCTATATAGATTATCTATTTTATTTTTTCTTTAATTTAAATTATAGAATACTAAAGAACTTCTATATATATTAGGTTAGCTTACTTAATAAACTTAGTAGAAACTATTTTAAATATAAGATTACTAGTATTAATTATAGTATAAGTAACTTTAGTAGTATTAATTAGTAAGTATATTATTATTAGAGTTCTATTAGACTTTTTTTTTTAAGATACTACTAGTTCTTCTACTTTTCTAACTTTTTATTCTTTTACTTATAACTTTAAATTAGAAAGTCTAGTTTTCTAAATTAGAAATATTTTTATTACTACTATTTTCTTTTACTTTAGTACGTAAAGCGCTTACTATCTTAATATAAGTAAAGCTAAAAAAGTTTATAGCTAGTAGTAAGAAGTACTATATAAAATAGTATATATTTTTACTATAGTATATATATAAGTGCTTTTTTCTCTAATATATTTATTATTTATTAGTTATTTACTTTATATATAACTTATCTAAAGAGTTCTCTTTAAGCTTTTTTATATATACTTTAGTATATTTTTAGTTTATAAAATTATATTTACTTATTAATTATCTAAAGTAAAACTTACTAAAGTTTTATTTTAGCTTTATATAGTACTAGTTTATTTTAATAATTCTTATATAGTCTATTTATTATATAATAGTTTAGTAATCTAAAATAAATATAAGTATTATAAACTATCTAAGGTCTAGTCTTAAAGTACTTAAGTACTAAGTCTTTAAATACTTATTATAAAATTATTTTATATTATAAGCTAGCTTTATAAAAGCTATATTAAATTTATTTTAGTAAATTTTACTACTTTACTTAAACGTTATTAACTTTCTTTAAAATTTCTCTTTAAGTATATTATTTAAGAATAATTAGTTTAAGAACTTCTAAGAAGTATTTATATTACTAATTTTTTAAGTAACTTATCTATAATAATATAATACTTACTACTTTATTTATTAACTAGAAGAAGGTATATTTTAGTTAGCTTTCTAGTTTATTTTTATTATACTATAGCTTATTTACTATCTAGAGCTTAAATTATTAGTAATTACTATAGTTACTAGTAAAGAGTTAGAACTCTAGAATCTTAATAGATTATAGTAGATTAGATTAAGTATTTTATAATCTAAAAAGTTAAGCTTTTACTTATTTAGCTCTTACTACATATATTTTAATTAAGATAAAAAGAGAAAGAAAAACAAAAGTATTTAATAAAAAAAGATATATACTATATATTAGCTTTTAGTTATATAATTTTATAATAAAAAAAGTTTAGTATTCTCTAAGTAAATATTAGTTATATAAATAGTTCTAGAGAAATAGTATTATTCTTTAAATGTTAATTAGTATTAGATATATTTAAGAAATATAAAACTAATATTTATTTAGTTTATAACTTTAGTATATTCTTAACTAAGTAGAGTTTAGTTAATTTTTTTTTAGTATATATCTTTAAGTTTAGTATAAATTAAAGTATTTAAGTAATTTAATTCTAGCTCTAGCTTTACTTTACTAAAGTAATAGTATACTAAGCTAAGTTCTTTACTAAAGTATATAAAAATATATTTATCGTAAAAGAGTTTTTATAAACTTTTTTAAAGTATTAATTAAATTTAATTATAAAAAGCTAACTTTAAGAGAAAATACTAAAAAATATTAAATAAATTTAATAGCTTTAAGAAGAAAAACTTTATAAGTAGCTATATACTTTAAAAAAGTTTTCTAAGCTTAGCTAAAACTAAACTAGGTTTTTAAAGTTTCTAACTAAGAATCTTTCTAAGTATAGCCTATTATAGTTTATATATTAAACTAATCTTTAAGTATACTATTAGCTACTTAATCTATACTATAAAATAGTTAGAATAGTTATATACTCTATTCTAAATTACGCTAGTATAGTAATACTAGTATCTTTATTATTAATAGTTAAAAAAAAGTAGTTACTTATAGTATTTATATTCTTTATACTTTATATCTACTCTATTAAAGTTATTACCTTATTAATATAACTTAATAGTTAATTAGTAATTAACTTATTAGCTAGATAATAGTTAAAGAGATAGACTTTAGTTATTACACTAAGAGGCTCTATTTAGATTTTAATATTATTTAGAGAAGCTAGAACGTTCTAACGTAGTTAATATAATAGATCTTCTTAAACGTAGTTCTATAGACTAGAGCTAGAAGCTATATTTATAGATTTAGAAGATAGTAAATTAGAGCTTTTTTTAGACTAGAAGTAAGATAGGCGGAAAGGTATGCGGCATAGTTTAATATTAACAATTATCTCTGTCGCGAAATTTAGTCACTTGTAACAGATAATCAACTTAGCAGCACTAACTACTTCTGCAGCGAGCGAAAGCAAATGTTTAGACACCAACTCTTCCCTCAAAACGCCCATTGCTCCAACCACTTCCTAATCACCTCCGCATCAACAGCTCTCCCCTCACGCAATGTAGCGCTCACAGATTCCGTCCTCCTCGTGTCCAACGCCGGCAAACCGATCGATTCCGGCCTCAGACTCTGGTAGAAGTCCAACAACTTGAGCCCAGGGACGCGCTCTGCATTCTCTTTCGTCTGCGGGATTTTTGCCAATCCATCGACCCAGTCATTAAACTCTACAATCTCCATGTCGTCCTTGTTGTCCTGGGTGAAGAAGTTCCGTATGACGGGGTACAGCTTGTCCCAACTCGTGGTGTGCGGATTGACAAGATGGTATACCTGCACAGGCTCGGGTTCTGAATGGGTAGCGTTGGCAATGTCAATGACAGCTCCGGCGGCGACGTCCATTGGCACCCAGTCCACTCGGTCCATATTACCCAGCGTCCGCGGCAGCTTCTTCAAAACCTTGCTGGTGTGGACAATAGTCGGCAGCCACTCATGGCGGTTCCACGCAGCACCGCCCGCGTCAGTGCTTGGCCCTGCAAGCTGTCCCGCACGCACGATGGCCGTCTTGATACCCAGGCGATGCGAGGCCGTGGCCAGGATCTCAGATGCGACGTATTTGGACTCGCTGTAGCCCTGGGGTATCGTGATTGCGCTGTCGAAGAGCGTGGCGATGGATTCTGGGACGGCGGATCCGTCTTGCACTACGCTACGCCAGTCGCTCACACTGGCGATCGAGGAAATGAAGATGATTGGTGTCTTGTGAAGCGAGGCAGATGCGAAGTTTATCGCGCGATAGGTACCTGCTACGTGTGTGGCCTCGTAGGATTCGAGCGACAGGTTGAAGTCGACAGACCAAGCTGCGTGAATGAATGTTGTAGCAGTGGATAGAAGACGCTCGTATGTAGCGTCTGAAAGCCCGAATTGGTCGGCACTAAAGTCTGTCTTGAGGAACTCAGCCTTGCTGAAGTCGGCGTTTGGGTCGTGATAGCGGGTAAAAGACTCCTTTTGTCGTGCTTCGGCATTGTCCGAACGGTTTAGGCAATAGACTCTCTCGACGTCTGGGTTTCGGAGGAGTTGCTCCAACATATGGCTGCCCAAACTACCCGTTGTGCCGGTAACAATCACGGTCTGTTTCCGTGGCCGAGTAACCGCACTGGTCATGGTCTTTGGCCGTACCATATCCTTTGTATACTTCCTGACCATTGCGTTGAGTTTCTCCTCTCGGGTCGGCGGCAAGCTTGCCTGCACGGGCGAGGTGCTCACAGTCTGAGACAACGCCGCAGCCAGCTGCTTGACCGAAGGGTTGCTGTAGATCATCGATGAGGTCACTTCGGCACCACGAACGGCCTTGTTGAGCGCGTTGGTGAGTGCGAGCACATCAAGAGAATCGACACCCAGGCTGAATATCTCGACATCGTCTGCCACGTCGTCGTGAAATGAGGCAAGATTGCGTGTGAAGACAGCACGAATCTTGCTTGCCAATGCAACGTCACCGTCAGCATTCTGATTCGGATCGCTCGAGTACCCTTCATCCGCATAAAGGGCTTCAATCTCGTCTTTGAACGCGGCAACGGTTTGGAGACGAATGGTTGAGCCCTTACCGGCGCGGATAAAAGGCTTCTGGTCTTTCGCAACGGCGACCTTCGTCTGATAGATCCGGGCATGCGCGGGCGCTTCACGATTTGCTTGTTCTACCATCGGCCAGATGTGATCGATCAAGGCAGAGGGGTCTTGCGTGCCGGCTCGTGACCACTCCGGTTCGATGAGTAGACCAGCCTGAAACTTGCCTGAGCCAACGACTAGGGCACCCTTGACCCACGGATGCGACTCGAGCAGTTTCTCCGTGCTTACAGGGTTGAACTTTTCGCCATTGCTCAAAACGATGATGTCATCTCGTCTTCCACTGTACTTCCACAGATGAGCCTTCGATGGATGGCGACTGAACAGATCCTTGGTGCGCCATTCGGTTATCTCGGGAAAGGTATGGAAAACTGCCTGGTATCTCGTGTCTTTGGGTTTGATGACCATTTCGTGCAAGTCGTCACCAGCAGGCTCCATGACGACACCCGCAGCAGCACCCCAATGAAAGTAGCCCCACTCTTCTTTCTTGGATGGGAGGAGGGTGCTTATAAACATGGCTTCTGTACTGCCAAGGGTTGTCATCAAGTTCGTCACTTGACAAAGCTTGTCACCAGCCCCTGGACCGAGAGGCGCACCGCCAAAGAAGACGTACTTGAGCTTTCCCATTGTCTCGATACCTTTGGGCGTTGCAGCAATATCCTCAAGTACCGACGGTGGGAAGATACCACAAAAGGGTTTTACAGCCTCGATCACGTCAATGACCAAGCCTGCACTCAAAGGCTTATCCGCTGGTAATCGTACGATGGTGCCACGGCTCATGATAGATCGTAGCATAACGATTACTCCCATGCCATGGAAAAAGGGAGCGGCAGCAAGCATGGGGCGTGGATCTGCTAGGAAAGGCTTGCTAGTTTGTTCATGTCCATCCTCTGGACTGAGGTGCGCTTGTTCATACAGCGTATTCAAACCGCCGACAGTCTCATATATAGGCTTTGGGAGACCTAAAGTTGTGGTCAGCGGATCGGAACGACGTGGAGAGCAAAGTCGAATGAGATGATAGAATTCGTACCCGTTGAACCCGAAGTGTGCAAGATCAAGCTATGAGCGGCCACGTCACGATTTTGTCTGCCAGGGTAGTGCTCCGTGGGAAGACTTGGATCAAGCAGCTCCTTGGTAGTCGGCGCCTCGTAGATCTTGAGACTAGGCACCGCCCCTTTGATTGCTTGGACCTGCGGCATCATATCGACTGTGGTCAAGAAGATGGTGCAGTCTGTCTTTTCCACGAGTGACTTCTGACCGTCGAGCGAGTTTCGGGGCGATGTGAATAGCGGCACGTATCCTGTCTTCAGGCATGCTGCTAGCACCACGAGATAGCGTAGATCGTTCGCGCTATGCAATGCGTAAGTATGCAACATTGATGACCGACAAGCACAGAAGATTCCCCACTCACCCCATATAGCCGATTGTCTGGCCCACCTTTTCGGCAACACCACAAGTTCGCTCAATCCATCGCGACATGTTGTTCACTGCACGCGCAAGATCGGCGAATGTGACGTGGTGCCATCCTTCGTCCAGGCTGCTGCTTGAACGCGGGACTATAGCCCATGTTGAGTTAGGAACAGCCTCAGCTGCAGAGTCGATGTAATCGGCAACGGTATTTTGCTGTCCTCCTGTATGCTGCTTTTGATGTGTTGTTGCCATGGTTGAGGTCATATATCGATGCCGAATGTGGATGGTGCGATGTGTTTAGCGTTGTTTCCAGAGATGCGGTTCGACAGGCAGCGACGAGTGAGATAGCGTGTATCGATGGGTAATATACGTGAGTGCTGATTCGGATAACTTTGAGTGATAACAAGATCGGCCCTGGGTTCCAAGTGAGATTGATGTCTTCTTTTCTGAGGGACTACGAGCTAGATATACTTCGGCGGGCGCTAGCAGGTAAGGTCGAAAGCTTATGCCAGCGAAGAGCGCGGCCGCGAAATGCGGTGATGTTTCACCGGAAGCATGTCCTGTCGCCATGCCGAACGTTGTCCGAACAATTGCGGTGGAGCATGAGGCATGAAAGTTGCGCAACGTACAGCAGGGGGGCGGCTCGTTAGAATCATCCATGGAGAGTCTGTTCCGTTATATGGACGGAGGCCAAATTGATCTAGTCACTGCAAGTGATTAATATCTGGTGTAAGATGCTACGCGTCATCACGAAGGGTTAAGATTAGTTGTAGTGCGCGAAGTTGTTGTGTATGGATGACGCAGTCATGGAGATCCCTGTGCCCATCACCTCGGCCGAGCGAGCGTTGTGATTATTGAGCGTGCCGTGAAGGTCGGATGCTGGCGGCTGCCACTCACGGCAAGTAATACACTCTCAGGACAAGTAAAATACTTGTACGAACGGTTGTGAGACATTTACTGTCTTCGTACATCGAACTTTAGGCTCGGCGCATTCAAGCATAAGCATCAAGAAGGAACGGCCCGATGAGCGCCACGAAGCTTGACTAAGCGCTATGATGGCGCAACCCCACCTGTGATAGATCCGAGCGACACGCGCGCGCTATCGGATATGTCCCTACATCCTCGTTGACCCACCTATGCGCTTCAGTAAACTCAGCCAGGGTTCATCAGCTTGTGATGTGAATATTACATTGCATCACGCTTTGCGCAACAAACTACCGAGACTGTCTTCCATAGAAAGATGGTATTACGGATGGTATCAAGTAGTCGGGTATCAAATAGAGCATCGAACGCCGTCTTATGCATCGCCTCATCCTGCAGCAGGTGCAACCCTTGGTGTTTCCTTTTCCTTCTCTCTTCTCTGCGAACCCTTCCTACGTCTTCGCTCCGGCTTGTACACATCGTTGAAGTTGATGTTGACAGCCAGCATCTTCAATTCACCGTCAGGCGAATGCACCAAGTCTCCGAGCAAGATGCTGATTCTTGCCCGGAAGTCTTCAGTCAACTGACTCAAACGCTTTTGTAGGGCTGGCAGAACGTCGTCTTCGGCCGAACCAGTCATGCCGATCTTGAGGAGCGGGGGTGGGAAAGGCGATTCGTCCTGGCGAGAAGCGGCGCGAGAGTGCGAGGGAGCAAAGGGATCTGAAGATGAGCGATCTTTCTCAGAGAGACCCCATCGACCTGCTGCTGTACGCGTCTCGATCTTGGCCGCATGCTCTTGCCTGCGGGTGAACTCAGCGACTGAAAAGGAGTACAAGCCATCCACCGCATCCTTGTATGCTAGCATCGTCTTCAGCAACTCATGGAGCTGCCCCGTGAAGTCGATACTAGAGCTTCCGAGAAGACCTTTGCGCGTGATGTTGTTGAGGTATATCGCATGCGCTTCAATCATGTCATCCAGCGTGCTCTCCGGCTTGTTGAGCGCTCTCTGTAGATCGATCCATGATGACTCTATGACTTCGAAGAGAATGTAGTGTTGCAACTGGTTAACGAAATGAACCATCTCAGCCATTGCGCAACGTGCTTTCTTCCAATCCGCGCCAAGTTTATCGGCTACGGTGCCGAGAACACCACGAGCACCAGTCATGCATCGACGCCATGTTGAACCAAGAGCGAACTCGACGCGCTTGACACGCCATAGAAAGTTGAAAACTTTGAGGTATTGCTTGGAGCCGAATGGTGTGACAATGACATCGACAGGCGCATCAATCTTATATTCCAGCGTAAAGACGTCCCATCCGATCTCGCCGTGGGATAGCTCCAGCATGCGAGAGTCAAGGCGACGCAGTACATCTGAGGTGTCAAATTGGGCGTTGGAGTTGCGAACGGCGTGTTCAAGTTGGGCAGTAAGTGTGTGGCGGTATTGCGTGTTGGCTGGTCGATCGAGGTTGGAGGAGAGTGATTCCATCAGGACGGCAATGAAGTCGCCAGCCCCTAGCAACATGTACTGCTTGAGAGCTTGTAGATGGTCAAACAGCTTGAACTTGTTGCCCATGAGGTCAATGAGACGAGCCATGGTTGTCTTGTATGCATCTCCGATAGAGCGCTCGAGATTCGCAGTGTCGCCGTACTGCAGCTCCTTTGAGGCTTCCTTGGAGTATGTGTCGACCCATGCTGCGTCTCCGCAGCCATAGCGAATGAAGTTGAGGGTTTTGCCGATGAGGAAGACCTTCTTGGCAAAGTCGTCGGTAACAATGGTGGGGACCATTTTGTCGTTCAGCCTGTATTTGTCTTCCCAGACACTCGTTGCGCCACCTTTGCCCTCGTTGCCGTTCGCCTCGAGGATGTCATCCTCACTCTGTTCTGAGACGAAGAATTCGCCAAAGGGATCTGCGAGCTCGCCGTCGTAAACCCATTGCCGGAGCATGTCGTAGAAGGGTCGCGTGACATCGGAGAGAAGGCGCTCGGCAAAGCCCATGACGTACGGGTCGCCGTGGTTGAGGGAGAAGGAATGTATGAGGGCAATCAGCTCGCCGCCCTTCTTGCTTTTGGATTCTTCGACCATCAGACTCATCAAGCGCAAGCCCATGGTCGGTTCTCTTATCCAGATGACGCATCGCTTGAGGGTGACGCCGGCCTTGCTGACGCCCTGAGGTGTTGATGCCTCGTTCAGCTGTGCCAGCGCTCTCTTGATTTGTCCTTCCAAGGTCGCGACCAGGCCCAGGTATGCTCTCAGCTCCTTCGCCAGAGCTGCGCGGAAGCTCTGTTCGATGAGGCCGCCATCGCTCGCCTCGACGAATTCGGCCAAGCCTTTGTACAGTATGGCGGGTTCAGCGAGGGTGTGTAAGAGGCTGACGATGGGTATCGGGAGGGTCGTGGGAAGCTTGAGGGCGGTCGACGAGGGGAATGCGAGGTTCGTCGATGAATAGCCTTGGAGTGTGAAAGGCAGCTCCCGCAGCAAAGTCGGCTCAGAGGGCCCCGTCTCTGCCTTTTCCACATGTCCCCCATTGGCTTGCTGCTGCTCCTTGGCGGTGTCAGGCCGTCTTCGCTTCTCTGGCTTCTCAGCTATCGAAGCTGGACGTGTAGATGTGGGTGCTTTGGGCGATCCGGCATTGACAGGCAGCTGGGCGAGGCCAGGCTTTGCAAAGGCGTCCTGGATGGCGTGGGAAGAGGCTGCCACGCTCTGGCGCTTGGAAGGCGTCGTGGGTTCGCGCGAGAAGCTGCGGCTATCTTGGGCGGACGGCGGCTCATGAGGGGCTTCGGCGTTGTCGGACAGGTTGTAGAGAAAGTATAGCATGCGCCATTTCTGGTCGAGGACGCTCTGGGTTTCTAGGCGCGAGAGAAGGTTGTGCAGACGCGCGCTCTTGCGCTGGTCATTATTGGGGCCCGAGACTGTCACATATTAGCGGAGGACACGTGATCTACCTCGCTGTAATTACCCTTGCGGTCTATCAGGCTGGCGATGTGCTGGACGTCGGGAACGAGTGAAGCATCGCCCGCAGTCGTGAGCTCGTCGAGGGCAAACTCGTAGGCATCTTCGAAGCGCTGGTTGGCCTCGTCTTCGTTCTCGTTAGGGTCTTCGGGCACGATGCGGACCAGCAGCTCGTTCAACGCGTGTTCGACGCGCTCGCGGTGTAGTGTGGCCATGATGGCGCCCTGTTTAGTCGCGAGTCCATTGGTGTTGACCTCGGCGGGGTTGACGCCCGCCCGTGCGCGTTGCCCAACCTCGAGCCAACGCGTCACTCTTCACTCGTCACTTCCAAAGCTGGCCACAACGGGAGTCTAATACTACACAAACGGCCATCTTGATCTCTACTTACTTGCTAATATATAATAGCTTGCGTGCAGCAATTACATAATGCGACATAAACTCGAGCCAGATTTGGTGTCACCTGTTACCCGTCGTTTGCACTTTGAACGCATCAGCGTTTGCAATCAGGTAGACGGGTATCGGTGTCGTGATGGATCTCTCATTTGATATCTGGTGCGAAATGGCTACGAGCCATTTCCCTACGCGCTATCTCCATCATCCGCACACCGGAATAGAACTTCTATGACCAGCCCGGACCAGGACCAGGACCCAGCCCCAATCTGAGTCAAAGACGCATTACTCCCGGTTGACTACAAACACTTACACTTTGGTTCATTTGGCCACAGATATTACGATACGCCTTCACACCACTGCACTTCCGAGCACGCAGAAGAGGCACCCGACGTAGATCCTAGCTAGAAACCGACGCCGCCAGCCGCCGATATGGGCACCATAGAGAAGCACACCGTTCATTCACCAAGACGTCCCAAGCTCCTGACTTGCGAAGAGATTCAAGACTGGTCGCGAGACAACGAGTTCATCCATACTGGCTATCGCCCAGAGAAGCCCGAATACAAAGACATCTTCCTCAGTCTGACCTACCTCCACAACGAGACCTGCAACATATACACCCACTTGATCGGCGCGATACTGGTATGGCCTGTCGCATACATCTACATGCGGATTCTGGCCGAGCCCCAGTACCACGATGTGCTACCGGCAGACTGGGTCATGTTCACCATCTTCTTCTTCTCTTGCGAGTTTTGTCTGCTCTCCAGCGCTGTCTACCACTTGATGCAACCCCATTCGCATAAGGTGGAGCAGTTGTGGCATGTGATGGACCTGACTGGTATTGCCGTCATCATTGCTGGCACATTTGTTGCGGCCATTTACTACTTCTTCATCTGTCAACCGGCCTTCCAGATCTTACACTGGGTCATTGTGAGTCAAGTTGAGTGAACGGCTCCCGCGATATGCTGATATTTTCTCCAGACCATCGTCTCGGGCTCGGCCTGCGTTGCTCTGATCTCAATACCGAAGTTCAGAACCCTGCGCTGGCGCACCCTGAGGGTGGTCGCCTTCTTCCTCTTTGGTCTCTCAGCCTTCGTTCCCTTGCTACATGGCGTCGGCTTGCACGGTTCCAGGTACATGTTTGATTACATGGGAATGAAGTGGTACCTGATCGAGCTTTCCTTGTATGCAGCCGGCACTCTAATCTTCGCAGTGAGTGGAATCTTTCGCACTTGCGTGTCAATGAATACGTGAACTGACCAATGAGTGCAGACTCGGCCTCCCGAAAGGTTTGCTCCGGGCAAGTTCGACTTGTTTGGCAGCTCACATCAGATCTTCCACCTCCTCATCTTGGCCGCCATGTGGGTCAATTGTCTGGCTCTTACGCAGAGCTTCAAGTTTGTTCACACATTAGATTTGTGCCACATACGGTGAGACAGCGGATCATTCACGGTCAAATACTGTAACTGCTTGTCTTTCGTTAGACCAACTGTTTTGTCGCAATCTTTCTTTCTTTCTTGCAGTAAGGATGCAACACTAGCTAGGTGCTTAATGCTGTAGCTCACTGGGGCACTTTCCCGCGCCTTCACACGGATTGGCCTTCCCAATGACTTGCCACTAGACTGAGCGCACCATTAAGGGATTGGGCGGACTTCAAGGCTTCTTTGAATCGTTGAGACATTGTCGCAAACAGAGCTCATTTGCATGCGTACAGAATAAATAGAGTGCGCCTCTAACTCAGACTTGCATGCATTGTCAGACGCACGGGAGCGTCTTACAATATTGAACACGGAAATAAACGGCTTACATCTACTGGCAATTGATTATCACAGTACTGCTAGGCGTTGACCCATACTCCATGCAAATCCGTGTGACTCTTCGCCGGACTTGGCTTAGCGCTGGCCCTTCGCTTCACCGGAGCTAGCTGGAAGCTCAGTCGTCAGGCTGGCGATCGCCAGAGTGGCAAATGTACCGGCTTCAGCGCACAACCGCGGATGAAACTGCTGCGCAGACTCAACATCACTCGATTACAGAAGCACTGATGAAACTTCACCTCTGCTAGATCATTTAAAAAAATGCGTCTCCAGTTGAAATCAACTTTCCTCAGACCCGGCGAGCTTTCTTAAGAACCGGAGGTGTCGCGCATTTACCGCTCAATGCAACTTCGGAAAGCCATGCAACGGACTGCATCTATCATTCGTGGGACTCGAGAACATGTCAGCATACTCGCCGCATGTATTATCAGTTTCAGCTTCACGGCAGACCCGATATTTGCATCGAATCGTCAAGCTCCAGGCGAAGTACCAAACTTCAGCCCGCAACCATCACTTATCTGACAACAAGATATCATTGGAGTGGCTTATGCGGGCGGCTTCGATATAACCGCAAATGGACTGCGTACGCGAAGAGCAAACCTGGTCGACCAATCGTGTATCTTGGCACACTTCGGGCCACCGTTCAATGGCGAGTACCATGCCCAAGGCTGAGTTCATTTAGACCTTTTCTCAGTTCAATATGGGAATGAGGAGCTGTGGCCCCAAGGTGGCTTGCATTTGGTGGCCAATGGATGGCATCCCTGCCTATGGGGGGCCGGAGTGCTATATATGCGTGTGAGAAATGTAGCCTGCCGTGCTGTTCGTCTCTTACCTTCATCATTCATAATTCGATTGCCCTCTTCCGATATTGTCTTCTCTATACTTGTCGCACTGCTCTACAAGAAACTCCGTCAATTGATCCTTCCTGTAGATGCCAAGATCTGTAGGAATACCCCAGACTCCGCTAGCTGTATCACCAATACACGAATTGAGCTCACATCCACGCAACGAACATCCTGGAGTCCTCCTTACCGCACTTCTGTCCACACGATGTTTCCCATAGGGACCAGCGCGGCGAATCCGGATACAGATCCGTCGGATGCTCATACTGATCAGTCACCAAATCTGTCTGCAGCTTCCGGACATGATACCGACCACTCACGAACCGACGAGCAGTTTGCTACGGGACACTTCAGCTTGTTGAACAGAAAGACGTCTGTTGCGGAGCAGGAGCCGTGTACTGAGCAAGTCTTGAACAACAGTGAAGAGAGGGAACAAGCGAACATTATAGATGAAAGCGACGATAATAACGGATCCAGCGACAATGATGACATACAGATATACACAGATACCGAAACAGGCCAGGTGTTTGTTCAGCTGCTCATTCCGATACCTCACATTGACTCTGTAGACACCAGATCTACCACACGGATTGTGATAGACAGAGAGTCATACCATGGAATGATCCCGCCGAAAGTTGTTAAGAAGCCCACAGGGAAATGTATCGTTGTCTGTTGTGATGGCACTTGGAACAACGCAGCCGGTACTCAATACCCTGTAACGAACGTGGGGCGGCTAGCTCAGTGTCTAAATTATGAAACAAAGAACAAAAAGCCACATGTAGTATACTACAGCAGCGGTGTCGGTACTACAGCAACTCCTATCGGCAATGTGATTCAGGGAGCATTTGGCGAAGGCAAGTGCAAAACCAATTCCCACGTGCATGTCATGATCTAACAAGCTGTAGGGCTAGCTGGCAACATCCTCAACGCCTATTACTTTCTCTGTCAGAATTACAGCTGCCATACTCATTACCTTCAACAGCCTGATGCGTGGGATGAGATCATTCTCGTTGGTTTCTCCCGGGGAGGATTCACGGTTCGATGCCTGGCCGCTTTCATCGACAAAGTGGGTCTTTTGCGACGTCACGGTCTTCCATTACTAGAGACCCTGTTCACCATGTGGAAACAGCAGAAATCAGAAGCGGACGAGAAAAAGCTCGACAAGCTTGTCAAGGATCTTGAGAGGAATCATTTTCTCTTCAAACCCGGCATAAAAGTCCTGGCGGAATGGGATACCGTCAGTGCCATGGGTCTGCACATCTGGGCACCTGAGTTTTCTTTTGTATCGGACACTGTACCCAAATGTGTCGAATCGGCGTTCCATGCGATGTCTATCCACGAAAGGCGCTTCGAATTCGAACCCATGCCCTACCGTAGAGGTTACGAGGAAACGCACACAGAGAAAACGCGGACGGTGCGACAATGCTTGTTCGTCGGCTGCCATTTCGATGTAGGTGGAGGCAATGAGGATGCGGGTTTATCCATGCTGCCATTCCTTTGGATGGTCGATGCAATAAGCAGCGCTTCCAGCGCACGATTCAGTAGCCTCGCGATATTTGGATATCACGTCCCTCTGGCGATTGATTCGAAGCTCAATCCTAGCTTGTGGCATTGTCTCAAGGATTCAGTGATGGGAAAAGACCATGAGACCGAAAAGCCAGTCTATACTACCTGCAGCTCAGCTAAAGGTGAGTCCCCAGTGCTACTTGCGAAAATAATATCCGTGTGATGATGCTTAATTCTTCAAGGGTACCTCCAGCCCTCACATAGGGGACTATGGCAAATTTTGAAGTGGAAACCCTGGCTAGGTACATTTGTGCGCCCACGCGACCCATACTGGACGCTCACATATGACCCCGCCTCTCATCAAACCCTTGCGATTCGATTTATGTCCGCGGTCGGCAGTCTCTTCAGCAAATTTCGCAATCTTCTTTCTGGTGCGCAAAAGCAGCATGCCGTCGGAAAACAAAAACCCCCAGAGGATGAGAGGACGTTGGCCATTGAAGTCCACTGGACGGTTCGCATGTTGCAAAAGCGGATCCCAAATGGCGCTGGATGCTTACCCGGCTATGATCTCCAAGGGCTTGACGAAGACCCCCATGGACGGGAAAGTGGCTTGCCACATTACATTTGGCGCAAGCGGTGTGACTCAAAGCAGCAGTCAAGTCCGAACGCCGACAGTGAGGCCATCTTGCATGAGTTCAGACCCAGCAAATCTGAATCCGAGCTGTACAAGGAATGGTCCGAATACGATGGAAAAGAGAAGGACAGAAAGTCCCATCGGGAAGTGTACGACAAGCGGTGGATGAATGCGTTGAGTGAGCTATCATTAAAACCAGAACCACCGGTACTAAAGGGTCGGAAGCGGGACGAGACGATGCGAGAATGGTTCCGAGACTTGTATCCTGAAATTAATGAGCTTAGCGAGGAGGGAACAAGATTGGAGTCCGAGTCCAATCCCGAAGGAACAGCCGATGCACTGGGTCAATGATGAAGGGATGCAGAGGTGCTCCGTGACACTAGCCTAAGTTCCAAAACATTTCATGATCTAACGCGTTATCTTATCGCTCGCTGTAGCTCCCTCAATGAGACAGCCTTCTCCCTCGTCTCTTCTCCATGAATCGCTCTGCATTCGTTGCCATACTGTATACCAAACCCCGGGCTCACTCGCGACAAAGTCAGAGCATCCGGAAGCATTTCATGCATTACTGCTTCAGGAAACCGGCAGCGTCACAGAATGGTGTGTCTAGACTTGACAGTACGTAGACGCCGGACGAGCAGCGTCAATTAGTTTGACATATTGTCCGCGGGCGGCTGACTTGACTTCATCCCGACATGGTGACGCCAACGTCCGACGCAGCATCCATATGGCCTTCGTCGTTGCCCAGTGTGGAAACACTACGATTAGACACAACATCTGTGTTGCGCTCCTCAGTGCCATTCGTGACGGGCACATACCCAGGGCCCAAACGAATAGGCTGCACCTTGACTTGCTTTTCCTCAACCAAGTCAATCCGCCATCGCATGGTTCCATCAGCGTCTCGAAACCATCCCATACGCGTCAACATCTTGTCCTCCTTGACTATAGCATCGAAGCCCTTTTCTCTGATAACTTCAAGCAAACGCTCGCTTCCAGCGATAAGAACCAGCACGTCGGCAATGCATTCGATGTTGCGCATCATACCGCCGTAGTATTTTCTTTGCACATATCCGAGAATGATGATGGTGATGATAAGCCAGATCAAAATGCTTGTGGCGATCCAGAACGCGACAAGATTCATTTGGAGAACTTCGACCTGGGTGCTTAGTTCTGCTGTTGTTGTTGCATTGGTATCGCGGATGATATCTTCGAACTTTGGCGCTATGAAACCGTCAGGCATGTACTGGATTGGCATGTCGTCCATTGGGGGATTGATCTTGAGCTTCGTGCCCCTGGGTTGGTAGACATAACCGCCGGATTCGCGAGACAGGTTGCTGTTCACAAAGTGCTGAAAGAAGGTCGAGAAGACAGTTGAGGATGTTTTAGCCAAGACTTCCGGATCTAGTAGGGCGGTAGGATCAAATCCCACTTGTGCGTAAGCGGCGTACGACATGAAATCGAGATTGAGACCTGTTGTGTTATCTCGCATATTGAAGGCCCTGCCATCTGAATATTGAGGGTTGGGTCTTGGGGAGTTCTCGTATGTGCGGGGTGGACTCTTAGAGGAAGGCCCATCGATGTTTGCGGCATTCAAGAGCCATTGCACGAACAAGGGCCCGTAACTGTAGTTGTCTATTAGATGGAACGAAACCAATATTTTTAGTCTAACTCACCTGGTAGTCGTGTTGATACTGTAGTCATAAGACTTGAAACTGCTGGCCCTCCATTCAGAGCTATTGACCTCAAAGTCAGGGTCATGATGGATATTGAAATTGGTGTAACGCGCGTCTTCGTAAGGGTCACGCCACTGGGATGTATCAGACCAAGCGACATCCTCCCGAAAAGGAATGTCAAGGATGCGATAGTGCTGTACGACACCGGTTTTGGGCTCGACCGTAACTTCTGCTTGGCTCGACTCAAAGACAGGCATGCAGTTCAATGCCTGTATAGCGGGCGGCTCCGGAAACACGAACATGTATACATCCGGCTTACGGCGCCTACCCTTGATGACTCGTTCAACCTTTCCAGGGCCTCGGATCCATTTGACTGTAAAGTTTCCAGATGTACGATAACCGCGACTGTCCTCGGGGTCATGATTCATCTGCCAATTCTCCGTCCAATAAGCAACTGCGGCTGGATTGTACGTTGCATTTCCAGTGAGATTGGCGCAGCACGGTGGAATGCTGCCTTGAGTAGAAAGCCAAGTCGTGGAATCGCTATCTTCAACGATTCGTGCTATCGTGAAATAGTTGTCAAGTCCAGTAATGTTACGTCCATATCCTTCGTTCTGCGACATGAGCCACAGGCTCGTGTTTCTGGACCACTCAACAGCACTGCATTCCAGGCGAGCACGAATCGCGGATGTTTGGACTCTCAGGCTCTCCACGGAGCGGTCGCCCGTATCTGCTGAACTATTGTTCTCAGCTGAGGCGAAGCCTTCCACATCGGAAGACACAGGCACAAAACTCCAATCATCTTGGCTCCACACTGGTTTTGGGCCCTCTAGCGCAGTATGTATAATAGCGGTGTACATCCAGTCTTTTGACAGGCTCTGCAGATTGTCCCACACCAAGTCGCTAAGGTCGCTGGAGAAACTTTTCTCGTCGATGGTGTAGTTGAACAGCCAGGTAGGTTGATTTCTGTTTACCGATATCTGTTGCACAAATGGAACACTTCGCAGCTCCAATGCTAGGGGCATTTCCGAGAAAGAAGTCAAGACGCCATTACCCGAGTCAAAGAGAGCGGACATAGCGATTGTGACTTGATCACAGCTATTAGTTGTAGTTACAGCTTAATCTTGAGATGTGCACTTACGAGCTTGGAGCAGAAATGTCGTCGTTGTAACAAGTGAGAGCAGCCAATGTCGGTGCCTTAAAGCTTTCAACGATGCGAATAGCCAGAACTATGATAAATAGGATAATGCGATACCCTGAGAAGGACGCTTGGCATCATGTTGCATGCTAATGTAAGGTTGTACCGTCCTACAAGTGGTGTCAACGGACTCCCACCAGAGGGTGATAACAATGGCAAGCAAAGTCGGGATGACAGATAAGGGCGATACTGTGTTTGCATGACCGAGAAGCTTGATGTTGGCGCGATAGGTGAAGAAAGCCTGATGAAGTTCTGACCTTCGCGCGTAGACGTAAAGCACTATGATTCCAGCAAGAAGAGCCAGGATATAAAGAATAAGAAAAGCCAGGTTTCGTAGTCGTAGCATAGGTAATATAGGTGCGATGTCATAGGATTGCACTCTTGCTTTTTCTGCCATGTGTCAGACGATACACCAACGGTTCCGTGAGTACGTACTCTCATGATCGTCCTGGATGTTGGCCTCACTTTCTCGAAGATTGCCATGCTTGGAATAGAAGACTTTTCCAGCAAGTTCTTCTTTCAACGTCTTTCTTGTGGCGAGGTCGAGTTTTGTGAAACTGCGCAACACTATCGCATCACCGCTGCCCCATACACTTGTACCCAACAATGTACTGGGATCTTGGCAAATGTTCAGAGTTGTCTTAGCCGCTTGTGTCTCCCACAGGATGCCCAGAAAGAAGAAGCAACAAATGAGTAACAGAGCACATATAATCCAGGCGGCTTGCCCGCTGACTAGCACTGTCCGGACAGATCCAAGTCGATGACCAGCCGTAGAACGTTCTTCCAAAACTTCCGTGCGTTGCAGAGAACCACCAACAGTTTCTGCGAAAAAACGACGTCTAAATTGAGCAGCGAACACAGGCAGTTGAGAATCCGCCATCATTCGTGGGATACTGAAGTTGTATGGTACACCCAGGATCGCAGCTGGGCCCTCAAAGGGAACATCAAATAGGTCGATATTAGTATCAGATGTTTTAGACTCTTGCGGGACGAAATCGCTCCATTTAATGTCCGTATAAATCTTGCGTAGTTCGAGTAGGTCAAGAACGGTCGGGGGAACTGGCGTGCGGATTTGGTGAAAGAGATTCTCGTCGAACTCGACGGACAATGTCCCTGATGAGACTGTGGCACGAGCTGGAATGGTGGCCATGCTATGGCTTGAATGACATGCATATGCAAGCATCGTCATGTTTTCTAGGAATCTGTCGTTCGGCGTGATATCCTGCCTGGGCCACCATGGCGTACTCATCATAATAATCTCACTCTCGTGGCAGTGTTCATTGAATCGAACGGTAGGATCAGGACTCATGTAGTCGCTCATTGTGATGTTATTGACGTCGCTCCAGAGAATCCAATCCGTAGTAAGGGCAAAGTACTCCACGTCGACAGTGAGATTGAATTGGCAACCAGGATCGGACTCCAAGAGAATAGATGCTCGATAGAACTTTTCTCCGCTTTCCTGCCATTCTTCGGGCGCATGCCGGAGGAAAATGTCTTTCTTCTTCATATTCAGTTTGGCGCAAATTAAATCGGCGTGGAAAACAGTCGTGTTTGCTTCCCAAGTTCCTGAGTCTCGGACCTTATAGTCCCAAGGTGAGCCAGTATCAACTGAATCTTGTGACCAGAACGGCAAGATGACAAAGTCGTCAGTAATCCAGGGGGAGGAGCTATAATTTTGGAATATTGCGCCCATGGTCCGCAGATACGTATCCCTCTCAGCTCGGGGCTGTAGCATCAGTCCGTTGCGCAACTCTAGTCGTACAAGAGTTCCAGGACTTGCTTGATGTATTTCCTTTGTGCTCAATAGTGCAGCGGACATCGGCGAAATTCCAAGTATGGCCAGGATGTAAATGCTGCATGACAGGATTGTAACCCAGTTCCACGACCCGCCATTCCTTCGCCTCTGAAAGCCTCGAGTGAGAGTCGTCCACCATGGCTTAGCCTTTTCGAGCAAGGTATAACGGGCCACTGGGATACGTCCGTTTGCTTTGGCCATTCTTGCAAAAGGTGCTGTCCGTTTTACAGCGCCGAGTACTATTCCTGTCACTTGTGTATAGACGACAGCGATCAGCGTGGGTATGAACTTCCAGCCCGGCATTGCTGAATCCTCAACACACAGCCCGTTGTTGTTATGGGAATACCGATACAACGCGAATGTGATGGCTGCGGAGGTGATAGAAAACCCGGCAGCGGTAGTTATAAAGTACCAGCGTAGGGCAAAAGGCATCCATTGTGGATCTGTGTGTGTGTTAGGACGTCCAGTGCAGGTAAAGCCATATGAATACTTGCGCTCGCCGCCAGGCTCCACGAAGCTTACACTAGAAACATTGGAGAACGATGCGCGATGAGAACGGTCACTATTCGCTCTGGGATGCGCTATCGATGTTAATGGTAGGAATTGCTGAGTCTCCATCTCGTGATGCCGGTCTGCTCCGGCTTGAGGCTCAACTCCACGAGGATGGCCTTCTCTGGTATTCTCCATAGCGCCTCAAGAATGAAATCGCTTGAGAAGCTGGTGACGGTTCATAGTCTGGTCGGACTCATGGACTGTCTTGTAGAATAAGTAAGACTGAGAAGCAGGGGTCGATGCATACTGAAAGAACTCCGGGAGGGTTGTTCTTGTTGGTCTCCTGCCGTCTGCAAGTAAGATGTGACGTTTCAGGCGGCCTGTGTTCGGAGTGCAGCCAGATGTAGTGATACAACAGAATTTGGTAAGCTCGGCTCTGAAAGCGGACCAATAGACTGAGCAGCAACATTACCCCTATATGCAATCGCTTGCATCGATGTGATACTTTAGAGAGCATTCGCCGGGCTCGCGCATGGTGTTCACAAGAATAGACATCAACCGCCCCCGCGATTAGGCGCCCACCCTCTTAGCGTGCCTACCTGCCTAGGTAGCTCCGCCCCCACACCTACCAGCTTTGGGCTGAGCCTCGTACTGATTTGCAGTCATGAAGACACCCTATCACATAGGAATTGAAGCTGTGGCTGAACTTTGAGCAACCCAACAATGACGCAGCTAGGCAGTAGACTCTGTTCTGCGGTGGCACGAATGAGTCAAGTTGCGCGCCGAGCAGTATCCAACCTTGGAAGTACCGTCAGCGAATAAGGGCAAGCGCAATGGGTCTGAATCGTGACTTTGTGATGCTGCGGAATACACCCACGTCTATGTGTAAAAATCGTTGATTTGGTAAAACATAACTTCAATACATCAATTCACACAAACCCGCAACACCCACCCCCACCCTAAGCATCCCCAAGCATACTAGCAACCCCCGCCCAAGTCTCCAACACAGTCGGCCTTATCTGATTCGCCGGCAGCGTAAACCCATACGTGCCCTTATCCCTCAACTCGTAGGTATAAGAGTACGTCGCATTACCCGTGACATCAGTGTAATCGGTCGAAGAACCAGTTGTAGCATAGAGAGTCGCGCAGCTGGGGCCAATGGTGTAAGCGGTACCGGAGACGGCGCGGATAGCGGACTGGGCGCGGGTGGCGATGGAGCGGTGCTGGGCGTCGTTTTCGGCGCGGAGAGTGCAGTCGTAGCCGTAGGGCCAGAGGATGTATTGGCCGTAGGAGCTGGAGGGGGGTTAGTTGTTTGTTTGTGTTGGGAGGGTTGGTGGGAGGTTGGAGACGTACTGCACGTCGAGGTAGAGACGGATACCGCGCGAGGCCTTGAGCGAGTCGACTTGCGCCTTCAGACCTCGGAGCTCGGGGGCGTCGCCGGCGGCTACGCCTTTGTAGGTCTCTGAGCAGGGGTTTGTGGATGCTCCGCCTGTGACTTCCCACTTGTAGGGCCAGTTACCTTGAAGAGGCGTTAGTTATTTACGAGTCGGTGAAAGTGAAAGAAGACTTACGGTTGATGTCACGGCCGACACAGCTGTTGCCGCTTACAGTCTGCCTGTTCTTGCGCCAGAGACGGTCGGTTGTCTGGGAGTAGACGAAACCATCTGGGTTGGCGATGGGTGTGATGTAGAAGTCGAACTTGTCGACGAGGGACTTGATGTTTGCGTCCGAGCCGTACTTGGTGAGTAGTTGCCACGCGAAGTACCTGGGTGGTGTTAGCAGATGAATACAGGGATTTACAAACGCTGACATACTCAGTGGTCATGGAGGTAATCCACTCTCGTGCGTGGACGTTGCCGTGAATAATGACGGCAGGCTTGGAGCCCTTGCCACCGCTACCCCAGATATGGATACCAGTCAAGGCACGACCCTGAACAGAGGTGCCGACTGTCACAATCTCAGACTGACCGGTGTAACCAGCCTGGAGATCCCGGAGGAACTGGATGTGGTCGGCATATGGGTGGTATGCGGTGAACCAGCTTTCGCTAGGAACTGAACCTGATTAGTAAATGTCATCGCACAAACGAGACTTTCCACAAACCAGCATATACGCTCATTTCTCCCTCCTCGGCAAGCGCTGCACCGACGTCCTCGTTCAGCACCTTGCTCTCAGCCACCAAGGCAGTCAAGGCGTCGACATTCTCTGGTGAAACGACGACATCCAACTCGGCAGATGTGCCAGGGTTGAGGATGTGTGCAGCCAAGCTCTCGATCTCTGCCTTGACAGCATCGGTGCTAGCTACACGTAGTACCTTGAAGCCATTGTAGTCGACCTTCTTGCCAGCCCTTGGGACGACAGTGGCAAGCGCGGTGGAGGAAAGAAGGAGCGCCGAGGTAAGAATGGTGGTCTTCATGATAGGCAATGAATGCAACGACAGTTGTGCAGTGCAGTGCGGAACGATGTTGCAGAGAGAGCCTGCTTTTAAGTCGTGTAACCGTCACACAAGCCCATAAACCACCTTCCCGTCCAGTGTGTAGCACCGCGGACACAGTCCTACCTGTTACCCCAAGTCTCGCATCGATTAGGCAGGTACTCACCCTGTACTCCTGGCTGATCTCCTGCAAGCACGGGAGATGTACACTCGAAGGAGCTCAACGTAGATGATGCAAGCGCGGGAGGCTAGCAGTCCAAGGAATTCGGAACTCCACATCAAGATCTGGACGGCGGTTTAATATACAACATCACTTGGCACGTTCTGCGGACGACGTGGGTAGGAGAGTGTGATTGGCGCGGAGGCGTTGAGCTTGTCGCATTAGGCAGGTGCGGGTTCCGGAGACTACGCTGGCTTGTCTTGGCTACGAGATAGGCCAAATACAAAGTCTAGGCAATGCCAGGTACGTGATCTCGTGGTGCTCGTTAGCATGGCGACATGCTGCAGGGTGGTGAGTACCTTAGCGAAGCGAGTGCCTGGATGGGAAGGAGGTTGGAGATTGACCAGCCTGGATGCGCCTCAATAACAACTTGCTCGTATGCGCGTAATGCGAGCAGCATCACCGCGTTCTCTCAACAACTTGGAACCCCCAGCTCTCTCAACACATTCGCGTAGCCGAGCCTCAACCACTCATCCACATGCTTCTGTCCCGATATCCATACGCTTCCTAGCATGCCCCCAGCATTCGCGCTCGCTCCCTCTGTGGTCCCTCTACGACGTGGAACAACCACGAGACGATCGGCCCACATGATGACGTTATGGGGAGGTGTTTCTTCCTCACATGTGCCCATGAGCGTGCGGCACCGCGCAATGAATGTCTTGTACACATCAAGAACAGTCGAAGCCGGCGTGTTCGAGAAGCCATGACTGAATTCATGGACAAAGAACTGGAAAGGTACCTTCTTCGATGCGTCGGTGAGAGAAGCCATGATGTGGTCGAAAGCGTGTGGCGGCCCTCTCAAGCCCTGAAGGTGCTTGTGAATCCTGCTGCATCCGCCCTTCTCTCCACAGTTGAAAATGACGTAGAAGTTTGGAAGTTTTCGCAACACTTGCAACATGACTTCAAAGTCATCTAGGTCAAGGGCTTCGTACTGACGCTTGTACGAGTCCAGAGTCAACATGAGTAGTTGCGGCCTGTCGACGCAGAATAGGTTGAGTGCTAGGTCGTGCGTGCCGTTGAGCTGTGTGATGTTGAGTCGCTCGTCTGGACAGAACATGTCGCTGCCAGGACCATATTTTCGTGATTGGTCAAAAGCATGGTTCGCGGCGCCTACGGTGTGAGGTTTGGTTGCTAGTGCTGGGCAGATCCGGAACTCTATCTGGCCAAGGTGTGAGTAAGGACTGGTGTGACTGTTGCCGTTGCTGGACTAGCTTACCGGGTAGCCTTCGTGATCTAATTCGATAGACTCATTGGGGCCGTAGACAATGACACCTTCAGAGACGAGCTTGTCGAATGATTCGGTGAGCGCTGCTTCTGTGACGTTGTCCATGTTGAGCTGCTGACTGTTGGGTGAGTTGCTGCCCAGGTGGTGAGTCGACCGCGTGGAGTAACGAGACACAAGGCCTGTGCTCGAAGCTACGGAGTTAGTGCCGTATAGCCGGAGTGAGCAGAACACCACAAAGGAAACGGAAAGAGAAGATGAAGTTTATGTAGCATTTGCAGCTAACCCATCCAAAGAAAGACTTGCAGCACCAAAAGATGTCGCCAACCAGAAGTGAAAATGCCATCGTCGATTATAAAGTATATGCCCCTTTCCAAGATGCAGTCTCCCAACCGCAGAGATCAAGCAGTGTACATGGATGTGGGCGCAATGCCGGGGTATCGTGGTATCGTATGAAGAGGTAGAACTATGAGGTCTCAGGCTTGGCGGACAGTGGCCTCTCTACCAGGACATAGTCAGCACTGGTAGTCGATGTAGGAGTCGGTGTCTCTGGTAGCGCACCTGGCATGTTTTGGGACTTTGAGGCAAGGGGGCTGGCGGCCCCTTGTGACCAAGCGGCGTCTTGTTCGCGCTGGGTGTCGTTCTTGGCTGGGGGCGAGTTGCTCTTTGCCTGGTTGAGGCGCTCTTCGGCGGCCTTGAGCCTGGCCTCGAGGGCCTCGAGCTCCTTGGTCTGGGTCGTGACTGCCTGCTTCCTGCGCGCCTGTCAGCGGGCTCCAAGTAGCGGTGAAGAGGGCGGGCCGTACTTCTCCAGGACCGTCTTGTCCAGGGTCGCGAGGCCTTCGTCCAAGTTGAACAGGCTGTCGAGCTCCGACATGAAGTTGCGGGCTAGGGTGCTGCGCGCGTGGTCAGTCTCAGACAGGCGGGAGCTATGCTAGCGCCGGGAGAGCTCACGATTGAGGGCGGTTGTTTGGCTTCCAGCCTTGGTCTGGGTCGTCCATGGTGGCCGAGTGTGCAGGGTACGAGGAAGTCATGGTGATGGGATGGGGAGCAGGAGCGGGTTATGCAAGAAGCAGGCGGCGTGGGGAGGCTCGGGGACGGTGGATATATTTATGGGCTGTACAAGAGTAGACAAATATGGGCAAGTGGCTCAGCGGATCAAAGATGTTTCATGCAACTCAGCCAGACCTGGGGTGGAGGGGAGGAAGCATAATATGGCGACCCTGGAATAGAGAGGGAAGGACGATTGCAATGTTAGGAAAAGGGGACGCCTATGCCCCAAGCTAATTTGGGCGTAGATCGGAGGTGGAGCTTGGAGGAGCGAGGGATCAATGATAGTTTGAGCGCCGCTCCCGAGTGCCCGACGAAGAATGGCCGACGATACGGGCACAACGACAACAACAGGAAGCTGTAGGTGCAGGTGCAGCAGGATGTAGAGGCATATAGGGCTATAAAGCTATGCTATCCCAAAGTATCACAGTACATCAGGGCCCGCTGTCAGGTCTGGTTCTGGCCCCGCGCTCGCGTGAGGCGACGTGAGGCCGGACGCGCCTGATTGGCTCTGGCCAGGGGCGCCCGATGGGGGCTTCAGGCGGCT
The DNA here is from genome assembly GCF_023758085.1 of Alternaria hordeiaustralica. Lineage (NCBI taxonomy): Eukaryota > Fungi > Ascomycota > Dothideomycetes > Pleosporales > Pleosporaceae > Alternaria > Alternaria hordeiaustralica. The sequence goes on along the minus strand of NW_026056820.1, from coordinate 109,964 downwards.
GGGCTGCGAAACCCCGACGACAATTTGCGACATTGCGACAATCTCCCTCGACACCACCAAGCCCCCGTCCATCTCGCTCAATTTCCCCGCCAGCCGCGCCCATCACGACTCTCGCATGCGATGCCCGTCTGCCCGCCGTAGCAGCCTCTCCGCCCACCGCGCCCGCAGCCGTGGCTCCCCTTCCGCCCCAGGCCCATCGCCCTCGCGCTGCACACGCCTGGGGGATGAATACTAGCGGCTCCGCCTACACCAACCTCGAGTCGCTGCTGCTGTTCCAGTGCCTGCATGCCTACGGTGTCGCCCCGTCCGTCTTCGGGCGCATCTCCGACCTGCTGAAGAAGCACCCCGACGTGGCCGCCCACAAGTACTTCCAGCCCGGCCGCCTCAGCCCCGATGCGCTGCGCAACTTCTACCTCGAGCGTCTGAAGCGGGAGCTCGAGCACGAGCAGGGCGGCGACAGCGATGGTCCCAAAGGGGAAGTCACGAACCCGGCCAAGAGAAAGAGGCATAGCCCAAGTCTGCCGACGGTGCAGGAGTCGCTGCAGCACCAGCACCTGATCCCGAAGCTCGTCACGAAGCTTTACGCGTCTTATCGATATGAGATCACGGAGCAGATCCGGATAGAGGAGGAGCGCTACGAGCGGCTGCAACGCGACCTCCAGGGCATCGAGCGCGGAGAGTGGGACGACCAGCTGCGCGAGAAGGCAAGCGGCCGGACACCGTCATCGCGCAGTCCTACGCTGCCCAGGAAGTCGCCGCATCTCGCGCCGAAGACGCTGCAGCCGAATCCGAACCCCACGCCTGTCCAGAATGGTACGCGTGGAGCGCCCGTCATCGCGCCTTCCCCAGATCCATCTCAACAACAGCCGGCATCCGCGCTGCCACACCAAAACGGACACTCTTCGCCGTCCCAGCGCAAGAAGCCGCATCCCTCCTCAGATGGGCGACGGACGCCTTCCACGCCGCAGCCAAACCCAAGTCAGCCACATGCACCGTCGCGATTCCAGCAACCGCCGCAACCCCACGCCAACTACAACTACCCCCAGAACATACAGCCCCAGCCGGGCTCGCACCAGAATGCCGGCCATCCTCCGCAACCGCCCTCACCAGCGCTCGGGTCTCCCGGGCCCCAGTTCCAGCCCCAGCCAGGCCAGAACTACGCGATGAATGGCGCGCCGCAGTATGGTCCACCGGGCTCCCAGCCGCCATACCCTCCACACCAGCAGTTCCCCATGCAACAACCTTCAGGGCCCCATTCACCCGGAGTTCACCATGGTCAACAACAGAGGGCGCATTATCCACCTCCTGGTCACCAGCCCTACCACCCGCTGCAACCGCAAATGGCCCAACCACCGCCCCAGGCAGGCTTCATGCTTCCACCGTTCCAAGTTGCGCCTCAAGACCCCTCGCGCGTCCACCATCAAGCCGCCGTGCCGCCGCACCACCCTCAGGTCTCAACGCCTGCGAGCAATCGGCAGCAGCCCAGAGCAAACATACAGACTCCCGGCACCGGCACCGGCAGATCAGGCGCGCCGCAGATGCATCCCCTCGTCATCCAGGCGAGACAGTCTCTCTCCACGCCCATGAATGCGCGCTCCCCGCAAAGCGCTCTAGCGACCCCGGTGTCAGCCAAGAGTCTTTGGAAACGATCAAGCTTTACCGGGACACCTGGAAGTTCTGCGAGCCCGCGCCCCGAAGTGCTTCCTCTTGACGACGTACCGCCGCTGATCCGGCCAAAACAGACACCACCAAAGGCGAAGACGCAGCGCAAATCACGGACAAAGGGCAAAGGCAAAGAGGCAGAGCAAGAGTCTACGATAGACGTCGAGACACCACAAAACTCTCAGCACCACGACCAAGAAGACGACTCTTTACTAGAGCCCGAGACTCGGTCAGGTCGCTCACGGAGGAAAGCTCCTGCGAAACGAACAAGACCCGGCAGCATAGCCTCCTCCCGAGCAGGTGGCTCTGTGCGGGATCGAAGTCGAAGCCGGTCCATCCTCTCGCATACCGACACAGTAGCAGGTGACAACGAGTCGCAAGCTGGTCGTCGCATCAAGTCAGAGCGCGGAAACTCGGTGGACCCCACTGAAGAGGAAGGTTCTGTTGGAACACCGTCACACATGTCCACACGACGACGTGGAGCAGCTCCAGCCTCATCCCTCTCGTCACGTCGAAAGCGCAATGCCCGCGAGGCCTCTCTTGAAGAGAATGACGATGCGTCCTTCAGCACTCCAGGCCCACCCAAGACCCTGGTCGCGCCACGGAACTTCGCCCGCATGACGGCACCCATGATGTACGATATCAACTCGCACAAACATGCCTCGACATTCAACACGGCCGTTCGCGCGAAGGATGCAGAAGGATACTACGACATCATCAAGCGCCCTACAGATCTCTCTTCCATCAAGAAGGCTATAGCAACAGGCTCAAAGCAAGTTGCCGCAGCCGCAGCCGCGTCGGATAATCCCACAGGGAGCCCCGGCGGTGTCATGGGAGGCGTCGTAGAGTTGCCTGTAACGGCCGACAATGTCCCGCCAAAGGCCATAGTCAACGCTGCGCAACTGGAGAAGGAGCTAATGCGCATGTTTGTCAACGCCGTCATGTTCAACCCTGGAGAAGACGGCGTGGTGAACGATGCGAGAGACATGTTCCAGACAGTCCAGGGCCTAGTCAGTACTTGGAGAGACGTGGAGAGGGATAGTGGACGCGCGGGAAATGAGGGTACACCATCGGTTGAAGAAGAGGACCTGCCCACAGCGAGCAAACGAAGGAAGATATAGTATAATCCTCGAACGGCTAAGCATGATTGATCACAGCATGGGATGGAGTTGGCGGTGATTTGGAGTCTACATCGATACCATGTCACGACACTGCTGCGGCAGGCTACCACTTTTAGAATTGAACATTACCCATCTTGACCGTCTTCATCATTCACGCAGCAGTCAGTAACACCGTCCACCTCTACACTACTGTCTTGTTGGTAGATTGCCGTCCCTGGTGATATCGAAGTAACTGCTATATCAGGCCCGCTTCGGGTGGACCCTTTGCTCAGGCTCTTTTACTTTGAGGTGAGAGACGGTCACCACGAATGCCTGCACCTAGCATATAAACTACTGCCATGTCTCTCCTCTCCCGCCATCTCTCCTACCTTCTCAACTGTCCTCTTCTCGCACGCAGACGACCAACAGCTGCAAGTACCCGTCACTTCATGATGGATACCTCCAAGACTACTACTCCTCCAGCGACACCGTCGCGCGCCTCGATTGATCCCGCCACTACTGCCGAACGTTCGACTGTCTCCATGCATCCGCCTACTATGGATAACAGTGACGACTTTATCGAAATACCACACGTTCCAGATCTCGTCGATATCACCCCGCCCCAAATGCTCATGCGAACGCCTATCAACATCGAATGCGGACCGGACCTCGCGACCAAGATTATCTTCCACAAAGAGATGATTTGCTGCCACAGCAAGCAACTCAGCAACCTATTCGAGAAAGCGAAGTCCACCATGATCCACTACGAGAAAGCCGATAAGGTCCGCGATGAGCTGGCCCAATATGTATTCCCTGAGGTCACTCCGAAGGAGTTCGAAACCAATCTCTTGGATAAGCAGGTATGTCTTGTCAGTATACCCCAGATGTAGACACCGAAGCATCAGCGGCCCCTCCGCCCGGTTCAAAGGAAGAGCTCAGCACCATAAGCCTTCCTTGACGATACATCTCCTGATTTGGTGATGGTTTTTCGCACGTGGGCTACAGGCCTGTTCAGTTCTCTTCCTTGCATGACTTCCGCTTTTGACGGTCAAACTCTGACATTCTACAGGCCAAGCCTCTGATCATGAAAGCATATGACAACTATCCTCTATTCGGATATTCCAAAGGCGTCAAAAGCGTAATCATGGACGCCGTAGCAGGAGAAACCCACGCCAAGAACGTCAAGAAGGTGGTGCCGAAGTCAGCAGTGGACATGCCTCTAGCGAGCCGTCTGGAGAACCTCAAGCCTCAGGCCGTACATGCCGTAGCCTCGCTGCTCTTCGCCCGACTTCACGCCATCAAGAAGACCGAGATCCGCAACGCTGAGAAAGATCCTTTGAAGGCTGCCGCTCAGCACCGCATCATACTCCCCGATGTTGGAGAGTCCACAGTTCGAGCGCTTATGGAATGGATGTACCAGAGAAAGTTTCCGTTGATGGAGACCGAACAAACCTACGCTGTCATGAAGCTCGCTTCACAGATTGGCGTTGGGGTGCTCGCCACTGAATGCCACACAGCGCTATTCAACGCCACTAACGCCAGCATCGAGCGCGCCGATGCCGACGGTACCTCTTTTCAAACCCTGCTAGGCTATGGTACAAAGCTCGCCGCTGACGATATCATCGAGGTCGTCTTCCAACACGCCATGAAGGACGAGAACGCGCCCAAGGACCTGAAGAGCCTTGTCATCGACGCCCTTGCTGGGTATCTTGATCCAGAACTATGGCAGCACGTTAAGGGCCAGATCAACCATAGAACTGCACTGCAGATTATTGAGTCTATGGTCAGCTTGCGAGCGCTGGTCAAGATTGAGATGGACGGGCAAGACAGCATCAAATCGGAGAGCCAGGAACTCTCTAGCGCATCCACTCCGGATGACATGGCTATCGACGAGGACAAGAAGCCCATTCACGTCAAAGAGCAGAACGAAACCCACGTTTGAGGACGCCATCCGTTCGCTGCCGCAAAATCGACGAAGCCCGAAGCTGATGCAGACTTCCAGGAAGTAGGAAGGTAACGCAGTGAATGCGACGGGGAAAAGTACAGTTTGGAGGTATCTACGGATCGTAGATCCCTCATACATATCAGCGATTGCTTTCTGCTTTTCATTTCTCGATTTCTCCCGTATCTTCCAACGAGGAGATGGAGAGTATTACTAGCATATCATTCTTCTGACTTTTTTGTCCAATCAGTGGTTGCACATGTGACCGTTCGGCTCGTAGTGGTGGAGGGGTTCATTATGATCTACGTCATTTTATGTCCTTGCAGATGAAGGTGAGTGGACTATGGGTAGGCTTACTTAGGGGACTGTGTCCTAGGTTGCTACCTTCAGACCATGACCATCCCAAATCGTATACCGTGTCACGTCGGCAGTGCAAAGGTGACACCGCGTATTGATATGTATGGGGAAGGGTTTTCGATCCAGCAGCCGCCCGAGATTGATGATGCCTTCGTATAATCGATGCGGAGTCCTCAGTGGCGAAGCAATGCTTTCGTGCAACGGTTTGAGCGAGTCACATCCCGACAACCCGGTCTAGTGACGGGAGCGTTCAGCGGGGAAGGGGGGACTCGAGAGCCATAGCGGCTGCCGCGGGTGTGGTGTACGGGTTGCACTATGATGTAGCTTCGAAAGAGAGCATGCCGTTGACTGGATACTTTCATGGAACGATAGCATACTACTACGAAGCCACCCACAGCCAGAACTTTGTCTACCAGCAACACGTCATTTCTCCCCTGATCCCACGATAAATGACGGTTTTTCCTGTTTAAGAGGTATGCTATGTTAAAGCTAGCAACAGTGGCGTTATTGTCGATACTTTGTGGGAACACAGATGTGCCAATCATCTCGGCAAACATAGCCATAGTGATGCCACCCGCAGACGCGGTCTGTACGACTCAATGTATGTCGAAGCTCTGCTACTGTAGCCTAAATCGCAGATGGTATGGCGTTTTGCTGTAGCGTACGTTGCTTCACGCCCAGCGGAAGGCTCATCGTAATCTACCGAGGGCATCGACATAGCAGCGATCGTAAATATGGCGGCTCGATCGACCATAATTACGACAATCATCGATGTTGCTCGATTAGAACATTCCGTCGGGATCGAGAGCTGCGTCCAACAGTTCCTTTTTGGGTAGATCCTCCGGTTCATGTGAATTCTTCTTGTCGAGTTAAGCAATCTTGATCGGCCCGCTGGGTGTGGTAACAAGCTGCCGCGGTCGCTACCCGTGACTTATGCCACGTGGAATGCGGCATCATGCCTACAATGAGATGCGGTATGCCGATGTCATGAGCGGGACATGACAAAAAACAGACTTCCGTCGTCTTCGTCGCTTCATGTTGCTCGATGCTTCGCAGACTATTCCTGCCCCTTGAAAGCTCCCCCAAATCAGAGCTTTCTCTAGTCTTCCCAACGACCCTTAGTGGCGTAATTGTAGTAGGCCCAGCCCGTCTCAGTCCTGCTAGTGAAAAGTCGCAAGAGGCAATTTGTTTGGCACAAATGCTATTTCCCCAGGAAAACCATTCTGTCGTGCGACTTGAGCCGAATAGCCTACGTAGCTGCCGCCGGCTTGCTACATGACACAACGTCATACGTCCAACGGAAGCGGGATATCCAGCGCAAAACACCGTTGTTGCGCGTACAAAGACTGGCAAGAGCAGAATTTTGGTAAAGTCCTGGAGAGCGATTCAAAGACTAGAGCTGGAGATGTTACCGCTTTTGTTGACTGTCTTTTCTCTAACGCTAGCCTGTGATCTGAGGTCTTTTCCTTGATATCCCTGTCCTACAAAGAACAAATCTGGTGTTGAAAAGGCGGCTTATTGTCCGCAATCGTAGTAATGCATCAGCAATCATGTTCCAATTGTCAGAACTTCTACAACTACCCCAAATCTTCCGCAAAGACGAATCGCGATCCAGTCGGCGTCGACAGCTTCCAGAAGATGGTCTCGAACTGTCTGACATGTCCAACACAACACCTTTCCAATCAACAGACGTCTCTCCAAGCTCTTCGTTCGACTCAACGCGCTCGGCATCTTCGTCATCGTCATCGTCCAGCACTTTGTCAGCCGCTTCACGATCATCAACCTCACCAGGACGGCGATCATCGCGTCTTCCGACTCTTTCTTCGCCATACTTGTACGAAACGCCCGTCTCTTTCTCTGGGCCGCGGGGGTGCTCGCACGGGATGTACCGCTAGAGACATGTGAGCAGCGCTCATGCTTTAGAAGATGCCGGTAATCCTAAGTCTGGCACACCTAACGGTTGACGATATCAGCCTCACCATACCCCAGACGAGGAGTTGACCGCACGTTCCTTTGGAGAAGATGATATCTCCACTGGGAATGCGGCCTTGATGAGAAGATCGGGAGTTGTTCTCGGAGAAAGTCGTTGGAAACTCTGGCTCTACTGGATAATCAAATCTCCGGATGGGATGTAATCGCTTGGACATACAGTTAGGCTGGACTTGGATTGGGTGACTTGTGAATATGTGGCGGTTGGATGTACGTATGTACTCTGAAAAGTCTTTCGTTTCGTATATGATACCCATTTACATATCACATGTTCAATCATTATACTGAAATCCGTGAAATTACCGAATGTTAAAGGCAACAAAACTTGGGGAGATGCGCTCAGTTCAGGTGGTAGATGATTTCAGTGGTGCCTGCATACGTCATACGCCAACGCTAACCAAGTCCAGGCTAGTGCGGGATATTTCCGCTTCCGATCCGCCTTGACATCCGATTCCAGGAACTCGACTTCGTCAAAGAACGTGAAGTCACATACTCTGAGGTCATTCCGACGGATGAGCTATCTTGCGAAAATTTCTATCCCTTTTCGCCATCCGTGCAGCGATCTGCACACTTGCCTCCAATGTCTCCAGAGCAACCTGGGCCGCGATCCAGTCCATTTCCCCAAACAGCGGTATCGTGCTGTCAGTTGATAACAGAAGTCCATCGGCAGTATAGATTTCATCAACATCGGAACTGGAGTATGTAGATTGAGCCAACTTGCCCGGCGGTCAGACGAGAGCAGAGTGATCGCCGTCGTCTAACATGTCGCTATCCCCAGTGAGCTGTCGCGAACCCTCACCCGCAACAGATATCAATCCCTCCTTGTCTGGGTGAGTGGATCCGCCCACATACCAGTGCTCTATTTGAAAGTGGGTGATGAACACTACGTCCAGATCTTCAATGCTCACCCTGCAGACAGGGCAATGCCTGAGGCCTTGGTGCTGAACAGCTAGGCTCCACACTCTTGGAATATTCCGGCGAATATGCTCTCTCAGCGCCTTTTCGACGTAAATGTCCACGAGGCCACGGAAACGAGAGTGTTCCCTACCCCACACAGCGCCCAAGGCTAAGAGCAACGCGCGATTGGCACCACTCGGCTCCAGCGCTCTAAGAACGGTCGTTATGTCTTTGTACAGCTGTGTGGTATGGTATTCCAATGATTCCTCTGGCGGTTGCCGGCATATGAGCTGTATTGATACAATCTGAGCCATGAGGATATCGAGATGCTCTAGTCGCAACGGCAGGTCTTCCACACACCGAGAACGGACGGTAACAGCGGCACTGGTCTTGGTTGCGAACACCACCGTTGGACAACATGGTGGTATAGTCACAGCCTGGCCGGCACGCTGAACAAAGGCAATACCGTTTTCCAACTCATGGCATACACTTGTGTAGTTTGGCGCGACTTCTCCCGCAAGATCTATGAGATAGTTGTTCAGTGTCGTCAGATTATGTGGCGTAGGCGGATATACGATGTATACGCGCACACCGGTAATGACATGTATGGTACTGGTGCTCATAAGGGCTGACGCCTCCAAGGGAAGGAGAGCACCACAGGACATGATCGAAGTGGTGTCTATGGACAACCCGGTGAGCGTACTCGAAGTCTCATTCTCGCCCTGGAAAAGTCTGAGACAACGGTCTATTACAGGCGATCGGAATGTGAGCGTCGTCGCGTATGCGGCATAGTGTTGATCGTCAAGGTATTCCACAAGCGTTCGAGCTATACTCTCCGGACTTTGGTCACCTTCTAAGAAACGGAGAGAAAGAGGAGGGGGTCTAGGCGGATACAGTTGCGCTTCGTCGACCCAAGACTGGTGCTTCTCCAGTATCTTTTTCAGCGAGCGTGGGTGTGGCCAACCAGCGCCTGTTTTGTACAGTGTCAATTCCGGAATGTCAGTGACTTTGGAGGCACCATAAACAGTAGCAGAACTCTGGACAACATTGCCGTTCTCAACACTGAGGAGACTGATGCGGCCTGGGATTATGAGATCCGCGAACTCTGCTGCACGAGCAGCTGGACATGACTGAAGCTCGCGGATGACAGGATCGAGAGTCCACAGGTGGAGGGTGGGCGATGTCGCCTTGGGATTGCCTGACATCATTGATATTGCGATTGTCGTGGCGGCGAAGGCTGGGTTGGAGTGGGCGCAAAGGGAAAAGAGTGTTGGAGTGGAGCATGAGGGTGTGAGTGTTAATATCTATACGAAAGAAAAGCTTACACTAGCTTCTAGGCGGGTGCGCCATTTTCTTAACAGTGAAAGTGCCTCGCACTTCTTGCTCCTGCCGCGATCGGTTCGAAGAGAGAAGGAGCATGTCCGTAGCCGCGGATGCGGTAGCCCAGATTAGGCTTAGTCTAAGGAATACCCACGCACATGCCATGCTGGGCTATTCGAATAACCGACACAGATGGGTATACGCGACATCCTCTTTGGAATATGTACGGATCAACAATAGATTTCCGCGGTAGGCGCTGTCGACTTCCGCGGAGCAGGGTTAAGCGGAAGAGGTATGGGATCGTTTGACAAGATATATACCTCTTGACCATCTCCGTTCCATAACGAATGTTCTCTCAGTATCTTTTCCGCACCAAGCCAATCACAGCTGAGTCCGCGACCCTCAGCTTCGCGTTTCCGTCCCCTTAGTAACATGTCGGACATGTCAGCCTCAAAGCATGACAGTGAAAAGGCTTTCAGCAACAATGTCACACACGATCCAGTACCGAGGATCCTGATATCGTCAACTTTGAAGGACCAGTCGACCCAGAAAATCCCATGAACTGGTCTACTGGAAAGAAAACGATGCAGATAATCATCGCCACGTCCATGACCCCTCGTAAGTGACATACTACGCACTGGCCCAGCATTCTAACATCCTCTAGACCTATTGCCTTCACCATCAACGCGTACATCATCGGCGCTGTCTTGGGGCCAGCCATTAGTCCCGTCATTGGTGGCTATCTTGCTCCAGCAGCGGGTTGGCGCTGGACCTTTTGGACCATGGCTATCGCATGCGGTGTCATGACCCTGGTGTCCATCTTGTTTGTGCGTGAGTCATAACCTTACGTCCTGCTTGAACGCAAGGCACAGCGTTTGCGAAGAGAGACGGGTAATCCGCGTCTGCGGTCAGCGTTAGACACTGGGAAGACGCCAAGGAGTCTCTTTGTCTTCTCCATCACCCGTCCACTGAAGTTGCTCTTATCCCCGATCGTCTTCTTGCTTTCCCTCTTCGCTGCTATCGTACACGGCTATCTCTATCTCTGCTTCACTACTTTTGAGATGGGTTTTCTATGGCCAGTACAGTTTCTCAAGCGGCGAGGCTGGCCTGGCAACACTCGGTATAGGCATCGGCTCGGTGCTGGGATGTGTCGCATGTGGCGTAGCTGCGAATGTCGTCTCCAAGAAGTTCACCGAGAAGCACGGTGGTGATCCCAAGCCAGAGTACCGACTGCCACCCATGATACTCGGTGGCTTGTGCACGCCGATTGGCTTGTTCTGGTACGGGTGGTCCGCGCAGGCTAGAGTGCATTGGATTGTGCCTATCGTTGGCACGGTCTTCATCGGCATGGGCATGGTCTTTACCTATGCAAGACTAAGGTTCCTTGTGGCATCTCAGCGACCTCTCGTCAATCATGTGACTAACAACAAGTAGATGCCGAGTTCCATGTACCTCGTCGACGCATACACTGTTCATGCTGCTTCTGTAACAGCTGCAAGCACAACCTTCCGATGTCTTCTCGGGGCCCTCCTTCCGCTTGCTGGCCCTGCCATGTATGATACACTAGGTTTGGGCTGGGGTAACTCGCTTCTTGGTTTCATCTCCATTGCCTTCTTCCCGGTACCATTCATCTTGTATTTTTACGGGGAGCGACTGCGAAACGCCAAGATTGTTCAGGTGGAGATTTGACTGACTTTTGCAAGCTATTGCTTGAGTACAGCGGGTGATGTTATGTGGTTGGTAGAAGTCTGAAACAATGTGTATATGTTGACTCTATATGCGTCAGTACGCTGGATTTGTGAGACTGTTCATCTGATATCTGCTCTGATACAAATGTCCGGGAATGTTGCTTTCTTTTGGGAACGCCGAAATACCCTCAAAAGTACCGGTGATAACGCTCGTCAGGCTCGAGCACAAACACCAGAAGAAGGAGTCTCGCGGAGGCGATATTGTTGGGAATAATAGTACCGACCCGTCGCAAAAGACAGACTCCTCACAGCTCTGTGCCACATAAATTAACCGCAGCAATCACATCCCGGGCGGGTGCATTCTGGTGTTTCGGCTGTCTATCCGTAGCCGGTTCCACATCGGCTATCCGCGCTAAGGGCACCAAGCAACCGTGATTTCCTGTTCTGCGCGTCTTAGCTGCATCAAGGCTGCACGCCAACAGGCTTAACGCGTCCCAACCAATGGCACGCTCAGACGATCGCCCGCAGCACGGGCGCACGTCTCCACCAGCACCCACGGCGCCTGTCCTCTATCACTGTCATGATGGGCCTCGTTGCCGTTTGTGCCCTGCTACTGGCGCCGCTTAGGGAAGGCGGGATGCATTTGCGGCAAGCGGCCAGCATGGAGATTGGAAGGAGCGATAGCTTGGTTCGCTGGTTGGTTTGTTTGTCGAGACGCGAGAAGTTCTTCGTTCGACTTGTTTCTCTCAGATATTTCACTCTCGTTGTCGCTGGTCTTGTCCTTCACGCCCGTTTGCGCTTCCTTTCTGCGCTGTACTGTCGTTCGTTCGTTCCTAGTCGACGCCACTGCCGTTCACTGTGCACTTGTGGCGAGCTAGTGCGTTTGCCTGATATTTGCTTGCAGCTATCGCGACGCATTTTCTCTTGCAACCGCGCCACATCACAAGCGAACTACTTCGTCGATACACTGCAAGATGGTTCAATTGGTCTCCCTCAGCCTGTTGGCGGGCTTGAGCGCTGTCGCGTCGGCTATTCCTACCATTGAAGTCAAGGGCTCCAAGTTCTTCACCAGCGAGGGCAACCAATTCTACGTCAAAGGTATGTCTGACGATAAGACTTGATAAGGACGCACACTGACATTGCGTCCAGGTATCGCGTACCAACTCGTTCCCGACGACCCACTCATCGATGCGACGCAATGTGGTCTCGACTCTGCGCTCATGAAGACCATCGGTGCCAACTCAATCCGTGTCTACCACGTCGACCCTGACTCCGACCACACCGAATGCATGAAGACATTTGCGGATGCTGGAATCTACATCTGGGTCGACCTCGATACCTTCGACACTCAGGTCGAGCAGAACACTCCTCGTTGGGAGACCGACCAGCGTGATGCTTTCGCCAAGGTCATGGACGAATTCCACCAGTACGACAACACTGCGGGCTTCTTCATTGGCAACGAGGCCATCACGACCGCAAACGGATCCGTCACCTCACCCTACATCAAGGCCGCCGCCCGTGACATGAAGGCCTACCGCGACGAGAAGGGCTACCGCAGCATACCAATAGGATACTCTGCTGCCGACATCGCCAGTCTCCGCCCTATGCTGCAGAACTACCTCGCTTGCGGCGACAATGCGTCTGAGCGCCTCGACTTCTTCAGTCTCAACGCCTACTCTTGGTGCGGACAGAGCTCCTACCAACAGTCTGGCTATGATCAGCTTGAGAAGAACTCCGAGGATCTGCACATCCCTATCTTCATGTCGGAGACTGGTTGCAACACAGCTAGGCCGCGCGACTTCAAGGACCAAGAGGCGCTTTTCGGAGAGATGGCCGACGTCTGGTCTGGCAGCATTATCTACGAATGGATTGAGGAGATGAATGACTACGGTCTCATCAGCTATGGTCCCAAGGTTGACCCTGCTCAAGCGCCGGATGGTTTCCCTCGCTCAGGTATGTCGCACATCCTACACCTTCCAGACACCTAGACTAACAGCACACAGGAAAACCCACCCCAGTGGAACCCGATTTCCCCAACCTCTCTGCTGTCTGGGCTACATTGAACCCTACCGGTGTCAAGGCAGCGGACTACAACCCCACCAACTCACCTGTCGTCTGCCCTGACTTCACTACCTCAGTCTGGGAAGTCAACCCCACCTCTCCCCTGCCAACACTGGGCCAGAAGCACGACTTCAACGGTACCCCCACGTCTGGCAGCTTCAGCGCAACGGCGACTGGAGGCTCTGGCGCAGAGGAGTCCGGCTCTTCGGGAACTGGATCTGACAGTGCGGAGACATCTGCGCCCCCCTCCACTGGTGCTGCGGCGGATGCCCTAGGCAAAGAGCTCAAGGGAATGGGTGCGCTGCTCGCGGGTGCTATGGCTGTTTTCGCCTGGCTATAAGTGCGATGGGCGTTGCATTCTCGGAACGTTACCAATATGTCACGCGTCTCCGACTTTTGTGGACTTTGATGAAGACTTTACGGAAGACCATGTTTAATGATTCGAGTATATATTTGGACAAAAAAATTGTTGGTCCAGCTTTGCATGTAGGATTAGAGTAATAGAATACGAGAAGCTATCTCGATGTTACACTTACACAGATCCATGACCGTTCACCACCTATTCTCTGATTACCATGAGCAACTGCAGTTATGGCACGTGAGACAAGAATGCTACCGCTGATATTTGACCGTCCTCCGTACAGCCACAGGGATAGCACTTCCGAGGTGACTGCACTATTCTCCTCATCAATTCCGTCAGTGCTCGAGCACATTCGGCGCTCAGACTATGTGACAAAGCGTACCAACATAGCAACGTCACACAATATTCCAGTCATCAACGGGGTTCAAGGACAGGACTGAGTCATACACGCTTTATATTCTTCGTGACTGTAGATGCATCGCTTTACTATCAGTCTCTATCTCACCCACCAACTCAACAGCCTAACCACTACTATGGCAGATTGGCATCAGAACTGGATCAAATGCTGCACTCCAGCTGGCACTGGTACGGATTTCCATCATCTTGTATGAATACCAACTGATGGGTTTGCAAAGGCTGGCTGGCATGCTGCTGTCCATGGGTCCTGTACGGCAGGGTCATGTACCGAGACGAGCATCAAGGCGACATGGAAAAGTTCAATTGTTGGAAGGCTTCTTGCAACACACACGTAAGATATCCGTCCCCTATGTTGGCGCTCTCATGCTGACCATGGACTCAAAGTGTTGGACATGTGTCGGTGTCCACTGTTGTACATGCGCCACCGGATGCTGGATCCTGCCTTGCCTTAGCCGTGGGAGGATCCGGAAGAAGTATGGACTGAGGAGCGAAGCGTACGATGAGAGTAAGAAGGAGTTTTGCAAGGAGTGGTGCGCGAACTTCTACTGTGCCGGATGCTGCGCCTGTTGCAATCTCGTCCAGCAAGATCGTGAGGTCGAGTACCAACACGAAAAGAGGAAACTGGTATCGCAGCCGGGGCCGGTTGAACCGATGACCTATCCGTCGCAGCCACAAATGGCACGAGACGCGTCTTCTCCCTCACTTCGCCCACAGGAAGCACAAGCGGCGACGACGCCTCCAACGGGGACGGTCGGGCAAGCATTGTGATCTAGGACGAACCGATTGTCACGACCAGATACAGGAGTGCACATGGGCACGACAGGATAGGAAGGCAGGCCATCAAATAGACAGATGTCAGAACCTTTATGACAACGTGCTCACTCCTCTTCACTTTCCTCGCTGCTGTCCCCGCCCATCAAGCCCCTTCTCATAAGCTCTTCGAGATCATCCTCATCGTCGTCCGCTGCCGCCGCTTCACCAGCCATGCTGGACTTGCGGTCATGACCTGCCGTCTCCTGTCGCGCAGGCGGCCCAATGTCCATAGGTTCAATGTCTCTGTTGTAATCGTCCTCATCATCATCCTCACCTTCTGCATCATCGCCGCCCAGATCACCAAAGTCGATCTCGTCTTGAGCGTTGCGATTGCGGCGGGGGTTCGGCGAGCCTTCGCCGTCGCTGTTGGCGGCGCTGGCGAGCGATATCGGGCCGTTGGAGGGGGAGCGGAGGTAACCTGCATTGAGGTTTGAGCCGAGAGATGCCATTGCGCCCTTGTTGTGTCGTGGTGGGCGTGCGTCGGGCACTTCGATCTCGAGGCCACCGTCATCGTCTGACTCGCCCTCTGCGTCGTCGTCGTCGTCGGACTCGTGGTGTTGCTGATGTTGTTGGTGAGGAGGCGATGGATGTGCTGGCGAGGAAGCTGCTTCGCCGTCGGATTCGTCAGAGGAGTGTATGACCTCGGAGGATTTGATTCTCGAGGCTGGCGGTGCTGCGGGCTTGGCTTTGGGCTTTGGTGTCGTGTCGGTCGCGGTGCGCTGGAGGCGGACGGCTGGTGTGGCTTGCGTCTTCTTGGGCTTGACCATGGGGTTCGTTGCCGCAGTCTTGCGCTTCTTGGGCGCTGGTATAGCAGCAGCCTTCCGCGCTGGAGCAGCAGTCGCAGAGGCGCGGGCCCCAAACTGTGGTGTATTGACGGCGCTGCCTGTGCCCGTCCGGTAGTCTGGCGAAGACGCGTACTTGTATTCGGACTCGTCGCCGCGTTTCTCCTTCTCCTTGCTCAAGAAGTGTCGGAAGTCGTAGGGGTTGTTTGCATCAGGGTCTCCTCCCTCGTCGTCGGCCGCTGCCTCGCCGAAGAGGTCATCTTCGCCATCTTTGCTATCTGCGTCATCCTTGAGTTTCTTGGGATATATTTTGGCATGTTGTGATGAGACGTCCTTGCCGTTCTTGGTGGCGAGGTTGAAGGTGTAGCTGCTGGACAGAGGCTCGAGCGTGGCCTGCTGGCTGGCGGGATCGAAGACGAGCACGTATGACTTCTTGGGTTGTGACTTCTGCCCTGTGAATGTGAAGATGTCCTTGTCACCCGAACTGTTCGTATCGTCGATGCGGAGGTTGTACAGGCCGGTCGACGAGGGCGAAGTAAGCGTTGTCGAGCGCGAGTCGGATGTTTGCGGGGGCTTGTGGTTGTCTACCCTCTGAATTAGAAAGCGGACAAGGACAGAGATGTTGCAGCCAAGACTCACATTTGACGCTGCTAAACTCTCCTGGCGCGTCGTCGCTGCCCGTTATGCGGTCACTGATGTGCAGGCTGAAGTGCGCCTTCTTGTGCGGTTCGATACGACTCTCAAGCATAGGGGACGCCATACTACGCGTCCGCCAGTGAGACTTTTGTCTAAATGCGAGAGAAGAAAGTGAGAAGGTAAAGATAATGTTACGAACGCTACGCTACCCAGAGAGTGGGCCAAAATGGAATGACAGTTGTTTGCGGAGCCTCAGCTGCGCTGTTCACGTCAAGGGAAGTCGCGACGCCGGCCGGTCTGGATTGGGACGCTCCGCTTGCCGTCTCCCGCAGCTAGCCCACCCCACACCTGCACCACTAATTTTAGCATACTGCTCGACATCTCCACCCACGCCGGAAACAGCTGTATGTCAAGTGAGCTACATCAATGGAAGAAGAGTTGAATCCTCGTGTATCGTGTATCGCTACTATGGCTACAGCTATGGCCCCAGCGTGTTGGACGCATGACGACCCTGCTCAGTTGATATCTAACAGCCTACATATCATCGGCATATCTCGTCTTGCTATCATCCATAAGGCGACCGCTCTCAGCTTGAGCCATCAGAGCCTGCGACGCCTTCCTCTGCTTCCGCTTCTGCCAGAACACTCGGGCGAAAAACGCCATGCAAAGCGCAACCGCTAACACGATGCCAACAATGTGGTGCATCCGCAATGGCGCTGTCGCATCATCTTTCCACGGCACACCTTCAGGGTCATCTTCTGTGAATAGATGCCGTCCTCTTTCTGATGGTGGTTGCTTGTTGATGACGGGAAAGGCCTGCGAGAGGCCCCCTTCCAGCATGCCAGGAAAGCCCAAGGCGCAGACCATGGTATCCGCTTCAGGCGTGAACGAGAATTTGATTGGAACTTTAGCCATGCCTGATCCCATCACGTCGTGGCTTGTCGACCATATCCCGCCATACCCCGGTTTCTCATCTAGCGTGATGGTCAGATCTGTCTTGCCATACACACGAATATCTCGTTCGGCAAATTGAGCTATGCCATGAAACAGACTTACAGCAAGACTCCCAATCAAACTCTTTCTGATTTGTGTTGTAGTTATTATCCTGCTCACAGGGCTTGCAGTACAGGTTCCGGTGACTGGCAGCCGGAACATTGAAGTCCGAAGGCCAGGTGAGCTTGACAAGGTCGTTGATGTACACGGGGACGGTACCAAAGCCCGAAGTAGGTGGGACGTGAGCGGAAGCCTCAAGGTACTGCTCGATCTCGAAACTGGAGCTTTGAGGGTGCTTGCTAGGCATCAGATCCTGGTTGCCTGGCGCCGGGAATTCCCACAGGATTGGATTTGGGCAGTCGCAGTCGTCCTTCGTGGGAGCCATGTTGTAGTTCTGACCTTCCGTCTGGATGCTATGGAGTATCGAGATGAAAAGGCGTCTTCAGTAACTTATGTGCAAAGGTGAGGAGAGAACCGCGTACACAATCTCGCATTGAAGCTACTCGGGGCTGACGAAACGCCGTCACGAAGCAGCTTCAGCATGGGGTCGCTCGCCTGTCTCAATGCACCTCGCTGTGAGTGGTGCATCTCAGAGTCGGGCGTCGGGCTGTGCTGATTCTAACGCAAATTAGCGGAGTGGAGTTCGTATGCAGCTTTTGCGTACGTAGCATCGCGCTTTCAACAGGCACATGCGAAGCCGTGGCATTGAGTCGCGAATCAACAGCCTTGAAACGCTGGTGCCTTGAGTTCCATCGACGAAGTTATGGCAGTCCCATCGGCCCGCAACTGCAAAAAGATCAATGCTGTCCTCACGCGTCATTTTTGGGAGAAGGTAGGCCGCCTAGTAGATGGTCACCAGACAATACCCCAATACTGGAGAGGGTGAATGAATGAACGTCATCATAGCTACTGAAAATGCGTCGAGCGTGGAATGTCGATGACGGGACGGATCACAATGCCAAGACGCTAAGCAGGAACGGCTGGTGCAGGTCGCACCTGCCAGTCTCGACTGAAACATACTCGAATCTTCATTGAACCAGGCAAGATGCTGCTGCTATGCTTATCGCCTCCTTCTATTCAATACATCTGTTATCATTCCGCACAAAAGATCTACCTCGCAAGCATATCGATTGCCTCGTACCCAAAGGGTTGACCTTACTACAACTGCGCATACTCCAGCCTGACCGGACCCCAAGTCTGAGCATTGAGCTTATCTTTATTCTAACATTAAAGTGTTGGTGAGGGTCGACCCCACGAGACTTTAAGCAGGACTTCCCTTGAAGGACTTTGCAACAGTCCAGCTGCACGATGTATTGAAGCTGCAAAGCTGCTGCCTGATAATTCGGGCAGTGTCCGTGGCCAGCAGATCGCCAGCACAACAATCCTCGGCTGATGTATCGCATGCAAGGCAGCAACGGCATTGTACATGATAGAGCGATCAACTCAAACGCCTCGTGTAGCGACGCTGCTGCAATGATGCATCGGCAAACATGGTCTGCTGTTATCGACAAGCGAGCCAAAGCCATTCTCGTCCGATAAACCTAAACAGCCATATTAAATGTATTGCCAACCAACGCATCGTCATGCGCCGCCAACCGAGCACTATATCGGAGTATTGAAATCATCCGAAGGCAGTACAGTGTCACAACATACATGCTTGTTCATCTGCCGTGTAACCTCGATCGGAAGAAAGAGGACCTCTGGATTGGTCTATACATACTGGCATTGGAATATGTCGTCCCGTACACGGCTTCGTGGACTGTTTGGTATGGCGTCGACGTGACTGATGCTCGTATGAGGACTTGCGGGTTAGTCGTGGTGCTGTTGGAGGGACTTTTCCGATGGCTGAGGGCGGTATAAAACGGAGAAGTGGAAGCATCAAGTTGCACTGTCGCTCTGTCGTGGAGGCATCTTCTGCTTGGTCTCATATTTCATCGGAGTCGCTCGTTCACCACCCTCGTTTTGGACACAGCGTACATCATGCGCCTCATCATCCCAAGCCTCCTGGCCCTGATAGCCTCAGTCAGGGCCGCCGGCATCGCTGTCGTATTGAACAACTCACCAGACCCCATCTATGTTTGGTCCGTCGGCGGCACAGTCGGTCCCCGCCACGATATCAAAGCTGGTAGGACACACGCGAGCTTTGACTTCGTTTTCAACTAACAGCCACAGGCGGTATTTACTGGGAGGAGATGCACCATGACGACAAATCCGGAGGCATTGCGATCAAGATGACGAAAGAGGCGGACGGTCTCAACTCCGGTGCTCCTCAGCAGGTGTGGGCATACAACCTGGATGGCGGAACGGTGTGGTACGATCTCAGCACTGTCTTCGGGGCGCCATTCGCGGGTAGCCGATTAGATGTTACTGGAGATAATGGGGGTAGCATTGTGTGGCCGAATGGGATTCATCCAGGAGGCAACCAACTCACCAAGGCTCCGAGCGAGGGAAACATATTCTTTTCCATCAATCCTGCTTGAGCAATGGAGGATGGCTTAGAGATATTGAAGAGTAAAGCACTTCAGATGGATCGGAGCAGACGGCAGTGTATCGGTATCTAGACCGGGTGGATGCATCCACTATACCGATTTGTGAAAGATCTTGATGACGAGTGCGCCAGAACAATTTGAGATGATTTTTCTTCACTGCTCTTTCTGGTGACAATTGGACCCGTCCGACGGGCACTCTTCGGTGTTTAACGACTAGCAGCTGTACGTCGGAAGATCATTGCTCAAGTCGACGTGCAAACTGACAGCGCACGTGTGAATTGGCAGTGGTCGCGAAAATTGTGGGCGAACCGTCAAAATGGGAGACGTGGGGTCGGTCGTGCTTTCCAGGGCTGGTCGCGAAGAGGCAGTCGCAGATTGCCGCCTTCAGAGAGCTCCTTCCTCTGCCCAGCGATCGAATCGCCGCGTCTAGAAAGAGTCACCGACATTGGACTCCACGCAAGTGCGTCTGAAGGATCTCTGGATGGCGACCGACAGCTGTCTGTGCAACGCCACATTCTGTTGTGCTTCCGCTGCGCCCGGGCTCCCCCAAACCACAGCTCGCCTCAGGCGTCCGGTCGCGAGTCATTGCGCCGTTTTCGCACGCCATCAGACGCACTTCCACCAGTACAGTAATCATTCATGCCACCAAGCCGAGATGTCGCCGTCTATACAATTATTCCATGGCCACGCCGCAATTTGGTTTCATCTATCAAGGGCGTCATCTCATCTTATGTCGAGCTGGCATCTTGTGTAGCCTCGGTTCTGACATCCCGACCGGGTGTATCCTATCTCCAATCGCTGCCAGTCGCCTGCATGGTGCTACTGTATGATAGCGACTGCGGGCGGTATCGCGCCATGAGCATCGGGTGATGCAAAATTGAGCCGCATCTAGGTGCTGATCCGCCGCTGTCAGCACCAACAGCTTTCCTGTGATTGCGACAGCCTTCAAGGGGAGCCTGCCCAATCTTCGATCTCGCGAAATGACCAGAAACATCGCGAGATACGACTAAAGAGGCAACACCAAGCTAGACGGAAAACTAGAGCCTGGGGACAGACTGCATTCACACCTTTAGCCGCCCTTGGGGAGGGTTGGCGTGCACAATAGCTGCCACCGCCCACTGCTAAACGCGATGCGCCCCGCTCCAGGAACGGCCCTCCGCAAAAGTTATTGGTATGCTAGTTTAGCATCCGTCTCCCTGCGTCTGTAATTCGCTTGCTGCACCATGTCTTATCAACCCTCCGCCTGGAAACACCCTGGTCACGTTGCACATGGCGGCCGCTTTCGGGGCCACGCAGACCTTTCCAGGCAAAAGGCCCTACCTCGCCCTATGCCAACGACGCTCAAGCATGCGCCTTCTATTGCCCTTCTTCTGGTGATTGGCCTCTAAGCGGCGACCCGACGCCATGTATTCGTCGCCATGCCGCTTGCCACAACCAGAGGCGTTCCGAGAGGCGGATCAAATTGTGTACCACAATCAACAGCCGATGTTTCTGGCCCCGCTGACGCCTGACAACAGCATTGTCTTACTCCATACTTACTGAAGCCTGACAGCCACTCTCTCGTCATCCGATTTTCTTTTTCCTGGAGATGATCACCAGCTCACCACTCGGCGCACGACTTGTGTCTTGTACTAACACGCGGGGCTCGCAGACATAAGAGCTCCATCACAACCCATCAATCAGCACAATGAGTGCGAGGACATTGACAAACGTCGTCAACGACCAAACCGTCGCCTTGAACGCCCTTATCTATGGATACGCTGGGCACAGCCTCGTCACCCCGCAGCACGCGCTCCAGCAGATATGGTGGACCGAGGAGCGAATCAACGAGAAGGTCAACCATGACTTCGTGACTTCAAGGCTACAACCGAAAGAAAGAGAACGTCTTACACAACCTGTCGGCTTCGGCGATCTGAGCGACGACACCTACATCGAATGGATCTTGGAGAAAGCAAGACGACTGTTCCTGATCTTGGTCGAGATTGGCGAAGCGGATAGGATCTTCGCTGTCGTTGACAGATCGTGGGACGACGATGATTTGCCTCTCGAAATGGACGATATAGAGCAGCTTTCGCTTTCAAATCGCCGCGATAACCACGCCGATGCTCGCTTCTACCACACACAATTTACATTCCTCCTAAGAGAATTGCGGGAAGGCATACATATCGATTATGCGCCCAACGAGGAGATTCCAGTCGAGAACGTAATGTCTCTGCCCGTGGCAGTGAGCTTACAGGCCTGGCAACGTATGCACCTACCGAAGAAGGCAAGGGAAATCTACGTTCGCAGGCGATTTCCGCTGGGCGACCCAGAAACACCGGATGCGTTTGAAGAAGACTTCAAGATGGATGTCGAAAGCGCAAGGATGGTCGAGCATGAGCATCTTGCGCCGATCTGGGCCTCGTATACCTCCAAAGGCGTTGGTTACATTGTCACCAACTTTGTAGGGCAGCATACTCTTCGCACTTTCATTGATCACCGCAACCCGACTCAGTACCAGAAGCTGTTGAAGCCTGACCGGAGATGGCTGGTACTTAATTGGCTGCACTGTCTGGCAGACGCCATTGCAACGCTGCATCAAAATGGATTCTGCCACTCCGCCATTCGACCGTCAAACATCCTCATTGACGAGCAGAATGCGATAGCATTTAGCGACATCGGTAGCCTTGAGACGTTTCAAAAAGACAAGAAGCCCGACGCAATGGACGCCTACGTATACAGTGCGCCAGAAACACACATGAGCACAGGACCTTTCGACCCCAATGACCCTGCGCCTTCACCCACTATCCCAAACGGTCGACATGCTTCGATGATTAGCAAGAGTTCGTCGGGGTCATCTGGCAGTAATAACTCACAACGGCAGAAGCTTACCAAAGCACCTACAACAGACTTCTCTGGTTTCAACTTTGGATTCAAGAAGTCAAAGGCGAAGCCTACACCGAAGAAACGGTCGCGAGTACACGAGACTGAGAAGGCAGATGTGTTCTCGCTTGGTTGTGTTTTCCTGGAGATCATCACATTCATGCTGAAGAAGAAACCTCACGATTTCGTCAAGCACCGAACATCGAAGCAAAGGACCAATACTGGCGGCAAGAACTCTCGAACAGATTCATCGTATCATGTCAATCTTGACAAAGTAGAGACTTGGACGAACTCACTCGAAAAGGCTTCATTTGAGCATGACGACGACGCGTTCCGGGCGATCCCTCCCATATTACAGGTCATCCGAAGTATGTTGAGCAAAGCACCTATGCTTCGTCCTGCGGCGCGCGATGTTCGCGACAAGATCTTCGATATTCTCTTTGAAAATACCTCCATACCCGACATCCATTGCGGCGCTCACAAACATGATATTGGAGTAGCGGCATCGTCGTATTCCGGCTCGGATAGGGCGTCGCTAATGACAATGTCAACAATGACTTCAACGAGTTCGAGTACCTCTGACGCGGATACCATACGCTCAAGCACGACGCGTGTAAGCTCGATACTGAACTCGTATTCCGACCGAACGACCTTGTTCGGTATCGAAGAAGATGATAGCGCTTCGATAAAGACGCTAGAACCCATAGCCACACAAGCCCAAATTGGCAGAGCATATGAATCACCGAGGGAAGCCCCAATACCACCAAGCTCTCCCACTTCACCAACATCACCACGGTCCCCAATGTCGCCAATGTTCCCAAGCTCTTCAAGCCCTTCGAGACCGACGTCATCAGCCACGAAGGGGAAGTCTTGGAGCAAGCCATTCATGCTGATGCCATGAGATTCTGCAGGATCGAGACCCATAATGTTAGACTCGAGCAGGCATCACGTTCAACCTCTTCTCGCATCTTCATCATCTGAGCATACTCAGACATCCGCGAGGTTGCTATAGATTGCGGGGTTGTATGCAGTGCAGTCTTGGGTGGCACGTGGCGGTACCAGCCTTACGGCACGGGGTGACATCGCAAGAGGATTAGGAAGGTGGTGAGCGACCTGGGCACTGCTATCATGCGAATGGCGGGCATGCATACGGCTAGAGAATGCCGATGTTACAGGCATGTTGTGAGCGACAGCACATGTGAAGTGCCCCACACCTACGCATACGCGTGTCCTGTACGATTCTGACAGCTCAGCGAGTTTATTGTATAAGTTTCTTACAACGTAGCACGAATATATATAATACCTTTCAACGAACGTCTGCAGACGTTTTGTTCCTGGTTGTACTTCTGAGCCGCATGCGAGATCGTCGCAACCTGACGCTTATCTCATCAACCGCATTTGCTGAGGCGGGGTATCCCCGCATCCTACATGTGCACCACTCTGTCAGACTATCGCCAACAATTTCATGTCCATTGCGCAGGCCTAGTATTGACGGTGTCTCTTCCTAACTGCCCCAAAATTCATCCCAACGTTCTTGCCGTCAAATCTCATAACGTGTTGTTGTCTGCAATGTCTACATGACACCTTCGGGTCATTGTTCGCTGGTCCGAACTCAGAATCCGGCCCCATTTGATCCGTATGGTGCGGGGAATCAACCGGCCCTGTAGCCAAGACGCTGATCGCAGCTGATCAGACTCGTTCTACTACGTCAATGCATCTGACACTCTGCAGGTAGGTAAGCGTCAGGCATGCATCCACGGCGTTGACGTACAACCACCTCTTCGACGTTCAGCGTCAGCCTCGTCGTCTCCAAGGCGCCAGGCTTATGCAGTAACCGAATGCTCTGCAAACGCATACTGAACGCCATGCATCAGATCAGCCGGCCCGGCCACGCGACTATTCTGGCCTGTCCAAACATGCGCCGAGCTACCTCAGTAGTAGCATGATCGTCGACGGTGTGCAGCCACCAGGATCATCCCGCCGCTATTCCCAGAACTAAGAATACCAATATGCAGCTGCAGAGCCGTCACAGGTACCATTGAACCATGTTGTCATGAACCCACCCATGGCTTAAAAGCCGCCGTCGTCCTCCGCATCTCAAAGGTTTCTTACCGCATCTTGGATGCGCACCTGCCAACCGATAACTTCATCATGCAGCTCAGCTTTGGGCTTGTTACAGGGTTGTTGACGTGGTCAGCTGTTGCTGCCACTGTCAACACAATCCTTCCACGGCAAAGCAATCGGACAGACTACAAGGTTGGATATACTCCACTCAAGACGGAATGGACAGACACAGTGGGGACCAATCCTTGGCCAGAGTATCCACGACCACGCCTCCAGCGAACAGACTGGAAAAACCTTAATGGTGTGTGGGGATACAGGAACACTACAAATGGTTCGGACGCATCACCACCTTTCGGACAAACACTGGAAAACCCGGTCCTAGTTCCCTTCTGCCTTGAGAGTGCTCTCTCGGGTAAGTCAACCCAGACTTCCGACTAGAAAGGTTACTGATGCAGCCTAGGTGTGACAGGAAAGGGTCGCATGTGGAGTTGGTACCAGACATCATTCGCAGTACCATCATCATGGCCTAGCGGTAACAACGTCATCTTGAACTTCGGCGCTGTTGACTACGAGGCCACCATCTTTGTGAATGGTAAGAATGCTGGTTTCCACAGAGGTGGATACTTCGAGTTCAGTGTAGACGTGACGCAGTACCTGAGCGCAAATGGGACAAATGAACTGTGAGTATCGTAAACCGAGGATTGGAGACAAAGCTAAGGTCATCACAGGCTGGTATACACCTTCGACCCGACGGATGTGGATATGGTCCAAATACCGATCGGAAAGCAAACGTTGAACCGAGAGGGCATGATCTGGTACACACCATGTAGCGGTATCTGGCAGACTGTGTGGCTTGAGTCAACACCAAAAGAGCATATCTCGAAACTGGACCTAACAGCGGATATGGATGGGACTGGTAAATATGAACCTTGCTCTCTGATGGTCATCGCTGACATATCGAAGTGACTGTAACTGTTCACAGCAGCACTAACCTAACAAATATCCCATACGAGATCACAGTCCATGAACTAGGCTCAACCGATGCCAAAGCGACAGCTAAGGGTACTAGCGGATCCGCGTTTACCTTCAATGTCCCATCGCCAGAACTGTGGACACCGGACAGTCCCACCCTGTACAATATCACCATAAAAATGGCCAGTGACACCATCCAAAGCTACACCGGATTCAGAACTGTTTCCCGCGGTACCATCAACGGGATACAGCGCCCACTCCTGAACGGAAAGTTCGTTTTCCCCTTCGGTACGCTCGATCAAGGGTACTGGCCAGACGGAATCTACACACCCCCAAGTGTCGAAGCCATGGTTTATGATCTCAAGGTGCTGAAGAATGTTGGCTACAACATGGTACGCAAGCACATCAAAGTGGAACCAGCCTTGTTCTACAGAGCTTGCGATGAGATGGGCATGTTAGTCATTCAAGACATGCCTTCTCTGCGACCAGACCTACCGGACGGCTGTGGCAGTAAGCGATTAGCAGGCCAGGACGCGCAAGACGAGTTTGACCGACAGCTGGCTTTGATGGTAGAGCAGCTCAAGTCATACCCCAGTATCTTTGCTTGGACGATCTACAACGAAGAATGGGGTCAGGATACCTCGCCTCCATGGCCCGAGTTCCCATTGACGGAGATGGTCAGAAAGATCGATCCCACCCGCCTAGTCAATTCTGTCAGTGGCTGGACCGACCACACAGCCGGTGACTTCGACGACAACCACCACTACTCCACACCCCAATGCGGAACGCCATTCTGGTCCCGCCAAGGCAACAACTACGACTCCGCCTACGACAGTTCGCGCATCGGTCTGCAAGGCGAATTCGGCGGCATCGGCACACAGCTCCCCGAAGATGACTTCGCGCACGCCTGGTTCAAGGACCTAGAGAAGCAGACCGCATACGAACTTACCAACGGAACTAACTGGTGGAACTATCGCTGTCACGATTTGCTCAACCAGTTGCGCGAGCAGATTGATCTTTTTGCTTGCTCGGGTGGGGTCTGGACGCAGACTACGGATGTGGAGGGGGAGGTTAATGGGATGATGACTTATGATAGGAAGGTCGTGAGGATGAATGAGACTATGTGGAAGGAGGATATACAGGCGCTTTATGATGCGGCGGAGAAACGGGCGCATAATGCGACGATGGTTATGAGGGATGTAGAAGGTGGGGGCTTGCAGTACGGTATGCCTTGATTCGCGAGCAGAGCACGTGAGAGACGTAGTTTCCTGTTGCTCAATTCCGTCATTACTATCTACGCAAAACACATGTCATTGCAGCAGAGTAATATCTGAATTCTTTCAACTAACTGACGAGTTTCCTCCACTCCCCCTCCAGCATCCCCAACGTAACAACATCCCACCAACCCCCCTCAAACCACACACTCTCCCTCTCCCTCCCCTCAACCACAAACCCCAACCTCTCATACAACCTCAGCGCACCCTCATTCCAGCTAAACCCCCTAACCTTGACCCTATGCAACCCCGCCCGCCTAAACGCATAATCAAGCGCCCACCTAATAGCCTCCGAGCCATACCCCTTTCCCTGATATAACGGTAGGATATCAAGCCCAATCTCCGTATTGCGATGATGTTGTTTATGGGGCGGTAACAAATCTAAATGGATTTCGCCTACAGCCGTTCCATACTCTTCGTCCACGATCTCTCCGTTCTTTCGCCTTGTTGTAAACATTTTTTCGCGGTCTTCGTCATCCAAAGAGAGCGTTTCTGGCAAGTGGGGCAGCCAGATGATGGCGCCTAACAGGCAGTCGTTTTGGACGCCTTTCATGAATTTTTCAGTGTCGGAGGGGCCGGGCAGCTTGATGTTGTCGAAATTGCTGTTTGCGTAGCCGGTGTGGTCGGCGCTGAAGGCGTGGAAGACGTTTATGTCGATGGGGCGGATTGCGCGGTAGTGCAGGCGTTGGCTGGACCAAGGGTTTGGTGGGGGTGTTGGGTTTGGGGGTGGGGTTGACATTGTCGTTGTTTGGAGTGATGGAAACATGTCGGGATCACAGGGAAGGATGTGGTTTTTGAGAGTGTGATGCCTGCGGAGATGTATTCGTTGGTATTGGTTGCTGCCTTATGGTAGGAACGTGGTATAAATGATGTGTCGTTTTGTGGACGCCTAGGATTTGCGCCCTTCACGTGATTGCGCCCTTCATAGTCGCAAGAGCTGGGGGAGGTGATGCGAGACTAGACTCGGCTGAAATGGGAAGGTGGGAAGGCGATACGGAAAGCATGGAAAAGGATTGATCCACCTCGTTTAGCAGTATACATACAAGGGTACTTTAACAAATCATAATTTACATGTGCCTAAGTACTCATAATGTGCAGATGCATTCAACTACAATCCGTCGATGCAAACGTGAAGAGCGTCAGATGGAAGGGCGATGAAAAGACTATTCAATTGCTCTCACAACGATATCTCGCCTCTCCAGGTACCCTCGGTCAGCCCAAGAGTCTCAATACAATGCTGCCACCTGGGCCCACCTCTCTCTTTCCGTCTCAGGTACTGTAGCAACTTCTGCCTCCTGTGCACCAGCAATTGCAGGTTCCGCTTGTTGTGCTTGTCGCCCTTTCCTCGGGCTTGTAGAAAGTCGGCCAGGGTCTTGATCTTTGCTGTCAAGATGGCGATCTGGACTTCGGACGACCCAGTATCAGGCCCGACGCGCTTTGCAGTCGCTGCAACGTTTGTTTCTGGGCGCACGGTGCGGACTTCTTCGGCACCTGACCGGCTCAATGATGGCGCCTTGGGTGGGAATATCCTATCGGTGTTGTGACGCCCGAATGTCTCTACACAGCGTGTGATGTTCACGCGCATGCGATCTTTGCTCGATCCGTTCTCGAGAGCGGTGATGCGGGCAATGGCCTCAGCGGCTCGAGCATGATCCTTCTTGCTTTGCTCCTCGATCTCGTCGGCCGACAATTGGATTGCCTGCGTCTTGCCGAATATGGAGTTGGACCATTTAGTGGTGGGGGCCGTGGTCTCCTCTGGAATTATACCCAGCGGAACAGCCAAGTCTTTGCTCCTGTCCAATTGTTGCCTAACAGTCTCTGGCTCGAAGGCATAGTTGAGGTGCTTCCGGTCTTTGGGGATCTTCTTGCCCTCTTCGTACGTAATTGGTTTTCCAGTGTCGAACGACTCTACGAATGGTGTTGCAACACCGCGGACTGGGTCTCCGAGGCTCGCTACACGGCCTTGTTCGAGCTCAGCACGGCGCGTGAGATTGGCAGCCTTCTTCCTGTTCCGCTGAGCGACAATGTAGGGATCGTTTGCGAGGCGCTTCTTCTGTCGTTCAGCTGACTCGGCGTACAGGTGCGATGTGGAGGCGAAAGTTCGGATGGGGAGGGTGAGTTGATTGGTGGTTGAGAAAGCTGGGGAGAAGTCAGTACAAGCGGGTGATGGATGACAGCCTATACTTACACGTCGGCGCCCGCAGGCACGACAGGGCAGGTATTCGCGGCGGCATTGCTGGCTGCTCTCTCGCTGCCACCACCCTCGAATGTTTTGCGGATCCATGGCCGGCGACTGGTTTTGCCGATGCCGGCGCGTCATTGCGCCAGTCCGCTTGCGGCTAGGCGCTCCCACCACGATGCGAATATCGCGAACACGAAAGTTCGTCGACTCAGTCTCTCGCACGCAACCCGACAACTCCTGTATACCGACCAGCTCGTACAGCGCCAAACCGTCAAAATGGCTCCTTCCAACCTCCCCGCCATCTTCAACCCCACCCAGCAGGACATTGAGATGCTCCTCGCTGCTCAGTGCCACCTCGGTTCCAAGAACCTCCAGGTGCACATGGAGCCTTACCTGTGGAAGACCAGGCCCGACGGTGTCAACGTCCTGAACATTGGCAAGACCTGGGAGAAGATTGTCCTTGCCGCGCGCATCATTGTCGCCATTGACAACCCGGCCGACAGTACGTTCACTCGCGCAATTCGAGATGTATAATCTTGAAAGATGCGATTATTGGCAGACGAGGATTCTGGCTGACACTGAATGAATAGTCTGTGTCATCTCTGCCCGTCCCTACGGACAGCGTGCCGTCCTGAAGTTCGCTTCCCACACCGGTGCCACTGCCATCGCCGGTCGCTTCACCCCCGGTAACTTCACCAACTACATCACCCGTTCGTTCCGTGAGCCCCGCCTGGTCATCGTCACCGACCCCCGCACCGACGCGCAGGCCATCAAGGAGGCTTCCTACGTCAACATCCCCGTCATTGTAAGCATCCAATTTAGAACATGGAGAAGGGTCAAGGGACTAACATAGAACAGGCCCTCTGCGACGGAGACTCCCCCACCGAGTACGTCGATGTCGCTATCCCCACCAACAACAAGGGACGTCACGCCATCGGTCTCATCTGGTGGATGCTT
The DNA here is from genome assembly GCF_023758085.1 of Alternaria hordeiaustralica. Classification (NCBI taxonomy): domain Eukaryota; kingdom Fungi; phylum Ascomycota; class Dothideomycetes; order Pleosporales; family Pleosporaceae; genus Alternaria; species Alternaria hordeiaustralica. The sequence goes on along the minus strand of NW_026056820.1, from coordinate 80,146 downwards.
GCCCGTGAGGTCCTCCGCCTCCGCGGTACCCTCGCCAACCGCGAGACTGAGTGGGACGTCATGACTGACTTGTACTTCTACCGCGACCCCGAGGCTGAGGAGAACAAGGACAGCGCTGGTGTCGAGGAGGCCAAGGTCCCCGGTGCCGATGAGGTCGGTGCTGGCCCCGTCGCTGATGGCTTCACCAGCGAGTGGGAGGTCTCCGGCGCATCTGCCGGTGCTTTCACCGCCCAGGCTGCCGCTGCCCCCGGCACCAGCTGGGACGCTGACACTGCCGACTGGGCTGCGTCTGGCGATGCTCAGACTGGCAACGAGGGCTGGGGTGCCGAGACCGCTGCCCCCGCTACCACTACCCAGTGGTAGATGTCTTGACCCGTTTCGTCGATGCTTCTCTTACATACCCTGTCTTTGACAACCTGGCATGTGCCGGCGGCGTAGGAGTAAAAAGGAAAAGGAAATATGAGACCATTTGACAACGACTCAAAGATATAACCATGCTATGTCTGGATGGGGACGTGTTGAGGGATATGATCAATGCTACGCGCTTATGAGGGAAAGATATCCATACAATGTATGGGGGAAAGCCCTGTGCTGGCGATCGGGTTGTACTTAATTGGCGCCCACTCCTTCAATGCGAACCTTGTTCCATGACCATTCTGACTACAACTTCCCAACCTTGCCATGCTTTGATGTGAGAGTGAAAACAATGCCAGACCCACCTTTCTCTACATTGTGTGCCCAGAACATCGATGCTCACGCGGAGTGCATGTGTAAAAGATGAGTCGAGCCAACATGTTTGTGAACACGAACAGCACCGTCGCGAAAACCAACAACTACGGCATGCGCGGTCTGTACGCAAAGAAGAGTATAGGAGGAGACAAGCTTCCGGCTTCTAGAATGAGCATTACCCACGCTCCCACGCTGATGATCCCTGCGCTAGCGTTGCCGTAGCCCGAGGCTTGTACGCGTCGCCCGGCATCGTCGGCCATCTCCCGCCTCCTTGTGCGAACATCACTTCTTTGAGCTGTGTCGTGACTTCCTCTTCCTTTTTGTCTTCGGTTAACGTCACCATGCGTCCTTTTGCTCTTCTCGGTCTCTCGGCGCTGGCTACCGCAACTATCACTCGTCCGACAACATCGGACTATAGTCAAGTCACTGAAGATGAGGTTGGCCGGGAATACACGGTGAAGCTGGAATGCGTGGGATGCCCGCTGCGTGCTTGGACGAGTCCTCATAAGGCAGAATGGCTGCATCCGGCACCGAGGAATTCTCTAGTAAGTGCACTCTACAGCCCTAAGAGTGAATGCGACTGACCGTGATCAGTTGCTTAAGTTCGTTTTGGACGAATTTAACGATGCGTTACTTCTCAACGATCAGCGCATATTCCCTCTCGATCCCATGCCTCTCAACATAAACGCGAAGCAGGTCACCACCGAGGTGGAGCAGGAAGAGACGGATGCGGATTCCGAAGACGCCTCAAATCCGAACAAGCATAGCAGGATAATATTTCCCCTACAATACGAGCATACCATCTTCCGCGCTGACGAGCCTGAGCTTTGGTGGCTTCAGTTCAATGTGACGGGCTTGCCCTGGGGAGAGACCGCTGAGCCAATCAAGTTGGGTCAGAGGATTGTTCAGATCTTGGTGCGCAAGGAACACGATGAGAATATGGAAGGTGGATATATACTCTCCATCGAAGAAGTACTAGTCGTCTCCGCAAAGGGCAAGATGCCACCGCCGAGGATGAAGTGTGGCAAGCTGGCCATGATGCAAACAACATTTGACCCACGTGAATGGGACGAGTACGGTAGATTTGGCACGTTGTCGAGGGCCTGGAACGCTTTTGTTGGCAGAATACAGGTTGGAAAGGATGCCCTACTTCTCCCGCTCCTTGCACTGCTTGCGGCTAGCCTCGTCATGGCACGTCGCCTGTTTCTGCAGAGACAGCAGGAAAAGCCTGGCACAGACTCTGAGGCCGAGACTGCTCTGTTGGGCCGAGATGCGCCTCCGCCATACGCAGACATACCTGTGATCAAGATTGAAGAGTATGATTAGTTCAAACAAGTCTGGAGGCTGGAGCGCAATCAATACAAGCGGGTCGGAGTCTTGCCCGTATCTCCGCGTTGCATTCGCCCTTTGCGCCCAAGCGGCATCTTGGCTCTATGTACCACCTCAATCTCGGGTTTCCGCTATCTTGCTTGTCTCTGCGCTCTTTTCATGCTTTTTGTTACACCGACATTCTTGCTCCTGCACCCCTCGGGCGCGCCCGGGTGAGAAGCGAGAGCGTTCCACAAGCTCGGTAGGTTTAGCCGACACATTCACCTGTTCAACCCAAACCAGGCGCTATCGACTCAATCATTGCTTTACTATACGCTTCCCTTATATCGTCAAGTATGTCCGTCATCGTCGAGCAATACAACAAGGAATGGCCGCAGCAATTCGAAAATATCAAGTCGGAGTTGGAACATCACCTACAGGACATCGACTACCTCTCGATCGAGCACGTGGGTAGTACATCAGTACCGGGACTTGTCGCCAAACCTATCATCGATGTTGACATCATAGTCACTCGCGACAATGTCCAGCCTGCTATCGACGCTCTCATCGAGAAAGGGAAGTTCGACTACCTTGGAGAGCTGGGGATCGTGGACCGTCATGCCTTTAAAGACCCGAACCAATCCAATCGCCACAACGTCTACTTGTGTGTTGACGGTGTTGCACAAACGCGCAACCACCTCAGCCTGCGAGATACGCTACGCTCTGACTGCGAGTTGAGGGATGAGTACGCGCGGGTGAAGCTTGAACTCGCGGCAAAAGCAAACAACATCGTTGACTACATGGTCGCCAAGGGAAATGTTATTCAGAAGATTCTCAAAGCCTCTGGTGCCTTTACCAAGGAGGAACTCGCAGCCATCGCTCGCGCAAACGTGAAAGGCGAGCGCTTCGGTGCCATAAAGACACCCCGTCTGCTCCTTCGCGAGTTCGTGATGAAAGACGAGGAAGGCTACTTTCTTCTCGAAGGAAACGAGCAAAATGCACGTTACCAAGAGTGGCCCCCTCGAACACGCCAACAAGCTCGTGAGCTCGTCTTGGAAAACATCCGCAACCACAACGACGTGCCACGAACGAAGTACGAACTCGCTGTCGAGACGCTCGACGAACAATTCATCGGCCGCGTCGGCGCCAAAACATCTCAAGCAAATTCCGACTCCCTTCCAGGTGAACATACCATCAAGCCTGTTACCCACGCCAAACTCTGGTTCTCCTTCTTGCCGTCAATGCAAGGTCAGGGTTACGCTACAGAAGCCATGACGGCTTTCATTGATGCGCTGAAAGAAAGACTGCAGAATCAAGGGAAGTTGGAGATGGAGATTGAGTGTGATCCTAGGAACGAGGGGAGTTGGAAGTTGGCGGAGAGGCTGGGGTTTGAGAGACATAGCCTGACGAAGGAGAAGACGCAGATCAAGGGCGAGTGGGTGGATAGTCTAGTTTTGAGAAAGATTGTTGGGGATGTGTAAGTGAACCAGTAATGTCGTGTGTTGGAAGGAAATGCTAACGTATGACAGGGCATTTGCGTCGAAGCATGTGCGGAGGGGAAGTAAGGTTAGCAGCAGTATGCGGTTGAGCGCGACGGAACTGTTTGAGAGCTGTCATTGACGACGTTCCAAACATGAGTTGCGGGACGGCGACGGCATGACTTCTTGGCCTCAGTCTTCTTCTAGGAACGCTTCAGGTCGATACTTGATACGGTATGAGAAAGCAGAAAGTTGGTTTATGCCCCTCAGTCCAGCTACCATTCCATTGATACTTGTTGCTTAAACACCCCAGACGTAACTCAAACTACCAACACAAATCATGCACATGAACGAGATTTCAAAACGAGCGACTGAATCGATACATCAAAAGAGTGTGGAGTCCCAAGACCAATAGCAAGACAATATGTACACCAAAACAAACCCCTTCCTCGAGACAAACTCAGCAGTTTTTCGCCCACGATTTCTGCGACCATGCTACCTCACCACCAAACCCTACACCCTCCTCTATCGCCCCTACTACCTCATCCCACACCCATCTAAATAGGCGTAACAGCACTAATATCAATCAACGTAATGGGCTCAAGATCATTCGGCGTAGGCGCTGCAGCCGCATCCCCTCCATCTGTAGCCGAAGGAAGCGTGATCAACGTAAAGGGCGCCAGACCATCGCTCGACTCCGTAGTCGTAGCCACCTCAGTAGGCAAAGTGATCAACGTGATCGGCGCAAAATCATCGCTGGTAGTCGCCGGCGCGCTCACGTCCGTAGTAGTGATGTTGGGGAAGGTTTGGTTGGCGGAGGGGAAGGCGGTGACGGTGACAGTGACAGTTGTTGTTACGGTGATGGTATGAGTACCGGACCAGGACTTCGTTCCCCAGTGTGCGGCGCGGGGGTGGAGGTCGGGAGTGAGGCGTTTGAGGGGCGCTACGAGGGCGAAGGAGGTGGGGAGGAGGGGGAGGAGGATGAGGGACTTCATAGTGGGAATGATGGGGGTTGAAGTGATGGATAGTGTGGTGGTTGATGAGATGATGGGACAAGATGAGGAGGATGGGATTTATACTTCTCCGGAGCTTTCGAACGCGTCAATTTGAGGCTGGACGGAAAGAGGACAGAATCATGACGCGTAAACCCGCAGATTTCTCCTGAATAAAGCAAGCCACGGAGTACACTGAGTTTGCGCCTCTCAGACGCCTTCTGCTACTCCAAGCAGGGCGCTGTACGCGTATCCAGTACAACCCGTTATATGTCTGTAACGACACGTGTGTTCACAAGCCACTCAGAAACACCCCTTCCACGTTTTCAGCTATGTTCCGTGGTCTACGTATGTCTTGGAATCACGCTCGAACCGATGTAGTCGCCAAGGCTCCGTGTACTGAAAGCGCGTCGGACTTCGCGTGGGCTGACACCTACTAGGACACCTTTCATTCCGGTCATCGCGCATATCATTTATCTTACAGCGGACATTTTGCGAAGTCCGTCCCCGGCAGATTTTGAGCGCTCGGTGATATGGAAAGCGCTGACGTGGGGACGTAAAGATATCGAGGTAGGCAGATTGCTAGTAGTGCAGTGGACTTCAGTGCAGGTGCATGTGGCCTGAAATTGGCATCTACAACAGTTAGGTGACTGGAGGATTAATAGTGTGATTGACTGTGGTATGTGACAAGTTATCGATGCTCAAGACAAGGTGAAGAGGGTGGCACGTGGCTGGGTTGGGTAGCTCTTGCCCAATCTGCACATATGATGTCATCGATAACTTCTATCCACGCTTCACCACCTCAGACTCTTCTTTCGTTTCCGGACAGCCGCGAACGTGCACAGTATTACTTCAGCTGCCATTATCAATGCAACCCGGGCAAGAAGCTACGTTAATAGGCAAACGTCAGTGGTCAGATGCCGCAGCCTACCTCATTTTTCATCGAGCTTCACCTGCCTTCTGCCACGTTCTTCAGTGTGCAACCGCAATGGTGATATGGTTATGCAGGACCATCCGTATTCACTGACTTATGGAAGAGGCCTCAAACTAATCGTGATAGCACGGCGTGATGGAAGTGTCTGACGCTGAAGCGGCGTACTTATACCGGCAACATCTGGTTGTGTGAAGTCGGTCTGTTTACTTATCATTGAAGCAGTTTTATGGCCTCCGGAAGTCTTTGTTCAGACTCAGAAGGCCGCGACTGATCGAACCGCCAACATAAACAGTGGAGCCGGATGTGTCCACAGGACGGACCGAACGACGCATGTATGCGTTACAAGACAGGAATCCTCGACGGCACAAGATTTCGTGAAGCAAGGTATCTTCACACATGCCTAATATCGGTTTGTCAGAGCCCTAACCGTGACAACAGCTGGGCACACCTGTAGTGCGTACATTCACAAGGCTCTCGCGGGTACCATGGAATCTACGCCGACATCATCACTCTTATTAATTGCGGTCATCTGCATGCTGAACTGCTTCAATGGTATTGTCATACTGGTGCGTTTGCGACGTACTTCGTTCATATAAGAACAGCTCCGGCAGGCTATCTTTCTTTCCAGCATAAGTTCCCCCATTTACAAGAGAATCCTTGATTGTATCCGTTACTAAGAGATAGTTACCATGTCTACATCTTCAACCCCAAATCTCGACCATGTCGATAACACCACACATGGACCTATCCGACCAGCTACATCCGATGGACCTGATTCAGAACGTTCTGTGGACGAGCTCCCGGTCTCGGACCCCTCACACCCGGATTACCCTCCGCTTCGTCACACCCCGGATTACTCTCCACAGCCTCATGTGAGCCTCGCAAGTGCAGACGCAGATCAATCTGTGCTTCGGCAAGCGCATTCGTCTGTCGTAGTGCCTGCTGGTCAGATACATGGCGATACTGCACCGCAGACGGCAGACTACAACATAATCAAATTGAATCCCCCTAAGGAAGCCGACAACGTCGAGGAAGCCCTAAAGCCCGACAACTCTGATGACGCGGATGAAGACGCCGACTGGGATAAGAGTTCTCCAGCTGGCATCCCACGGCTGGCTGAATACATGGCTCGCGTGCCTGAGCGGGCTATTTTCCGTACCTTCCGAACGCTCGGCGTGCAGAATCTCCTCTTCATGCAATCAGAGATCGACTATCTTGAGTGGAAGCTTCGTAATGTGATGACCAATTTCAGAGAGGGAAAAGGTGGCATCACCAAAAAATATGCCACAGATTGGGCTTGGAATACAATGGAGGATTCCGCCGAACCACAGCCCAAGCAGTATCATATCATCATGCAGATTCGTGAGAAGCTTGAGAAATACGGTAAACTTATCATTCAATCTGTGGGACTGTGGCGCTAACACTTGTATAGAAGAAGCACTTCTGCGACAACATATGCTCGCCAAGATCGCAGTGCCCGATCATTTTGATCTCGACCAGATTAAATCCTACAACGTGTCTCGCGCTACACGCGATAACTGGATTTTTCACCACAAACCTCTTTATGGCCTTCCTGAAGACTGTGTCAAATATGATCGGTTCCATGGACATGTAGCTACGGACCTGATCTCACTCAAGTCCCGCGAATTCAGCGACTACTTTACTTTGTGGGTCTGCGAGCGGTCACTTACCATAATCAGAATTTTTGGGAGATTCTTGGAAAAGTCTAAGTTTGGTGGCAGTCCAGTAATTTACGACAGCACTCTCAGAGAGTGCACCCATGTCTTCACGGCAGTGCTTGCGAGTCTAGTGCCTGTCGCTGTTGCATACATCTCTCAGCAGGAAAGAGATATGTCCCAAATTGTGGTCATGGCGTCGACAAACCTTCTGTTATCGGGCTGTATGGTCTACTTTGCGGACGCGGGAAAAGTGTATCTCTTCCTCGCTGGTATCTTGTAAGTATTTTGCGAAAGACGTAGGTAACGTGAACTGACTGCCACACAGGTTCTCCATGTTTCAGTTGTTGATGATTTCGAAACAGTAGTCAAAGGTGGAGGAGTTGCCGTCTTGTACGCATGTCTGGATGGAGGTCAGCTGGGCTGATAACGCTACATGATAATCTCCATATCGTCACTGCAGGGCCCGCTAGGGACTGCGAGTCTTTCCTTTGTAATCAGTGAACTCGATGGCTCAATGTCATTTATGTTTTCTGCGATCTTCTTGGGTCACATCCAACAAGCATAAGCTACGTCATTACCCTCCTCCACACGTCTCTACTCGTCCGTGAGGATTCCACGCGCTTCACTCCGACTTGCGCAAGTTTGCGTGGGATCCACTTCTATACCCTCTCATTCCTTCCAAAGCTGACTGCAACTTCTCACACCACCGCGATGGCGGCTCTACACCCCAACGCTTAGAGATACACGAGCAACTCCGCTACGACCAAACAACATGGAAACACCGCCATTGGCCTGTGCCCAATTTATACGCCGTTGCTTGAAGCCGTGTAGTGAGCGCAACCCACCACAAGACGCCCACTGTCCAATATGTACAGAGGAATACGATCGCGGTAGTCACAAAGCAATGCGCGTCGTTGTCCAGCCGCCCGCTCAGTGCAACCACGAATTCTGTCAAGCCTGCCTCGAGAAGATCTTCGCCCGTCGCAAGACCCAAGACAACACCAACCTCTGTCCGCTATGTCGCGCCGTATGGTTCCGAGCCGAATATGAAAGCCTATCAGCGCGTAGTCGTCGTTTGACAGAAGAGGCCACAGAGGTTCTTAGAGGTAGTAACTCTGCTCCTTCCCTCTTCGCGGGCGTGCCCGAAGGCCCTGCGGGCGAAACCATGGCGGATTCTGCCAGGAGAGATACGAATCCAATACTACTGCCTGCACGTACACCCCGACCTTACGCGCGTACCTGTCAGCCCCGTCCGTCTGCGACCCAGTCACGTACTGCATCTGGAGACACTCGCTACAGCGGAGACTGGCGCACTGAGCCCGTCTTCACACATCGTGAGTTCCACGCCGCACTCGCCGCAGGGCAGGCGGCAGCCGGACAACCAGCGCCTCAGTCTGCGTCTTCAGGGCCTCACACAGCCTCTCATCCCACTCATCCAACCCCCCAACCATTCCAGTTCGGCCAGCAACGCACCCCATTCCCAGCGCCTCCACATCGACCCCAATTCAACTATCCCCCAGACGATTCAAACTCCACAAACTCCACACGCACAAGCGAACAAAACAGAGCAGCGCCACCCCATGCTTTCCAGTCACTCGAGTTCCAGCGTCGTTCAGCCGATCTGGATGCTCGCGAAGCTCGTTTGGCGCAACGTGAAGGGGAGTTGAGAAGGATGCGTCAAGCGTTGGAGCGGCGGGAACAGGAGTTTAGTGCTTTTTGTGAGAGAGGTAGGCAGCTGTTTCGTGGCCGGGATGGGGGGTGTTTGAGCGCTGAGGGGTATTGATGGATGTGGGAGGATGGGGTTGTAGAGTCTGCGTTTATAGGCTCGCGAGGTTAGATTTGCTGCTTCATCAACCTTTGGTGCGATTGGGTTTTATTGATAATGTGGGATATCCCTGTTCAAGGGATGCGCAAACGATGGATAAGGTCCTCTAGTGTTATGGGAATTATAGAGATTGGCTGGATAGGAACAGGATGCGGATACTTAGTGATAATTACAGTTGTAGCTACAATGGGTTCGCTGCTCTAGGCCACTGGCATTTGCTAAAAAGTACAGCAAGAAACGCTTTCACAATGGGATCGTTCGACAGACAGATGTTCACACCTCGATAACATGGGAAGATAGCAATTATTAAGCTTATTGTATGGATATTTCGCATCCAAATGATACGGGATGTCTACCCCGGATACTGGGACAAGCCAGATCGCGTGATCGTGATTAGCTCGCTATCTCATCAATCCTTACATGAGCTCTTCTGCCCTTCTACATCCTCCGGAAATTAGCGGTAAACTGCATCATCTCAACCTGCAGTACGTTCCTCTCCCTTTCAGCGCGCAGAATTTCCCTTTGCTGCTCCTCCTGCTTGCGTTCGAAATTGACACACAGAAGCTCATTGAGATAACGGCTTTCATTCCAGAGACGAGTCAGTGTTTGCCTGAGGGCGCGGTCTTCATCCTGAATAGTCGGATCAGTGCGTACGACTTGAAGAGCCAGGCCTATGTGCCCCCCACCCTCAAGTGGGGGAATCACGATAGTTTCGATGTTTTGCAAAATATTGCTGACTTCGGTTAAGTTTGCCCAGTGCCTATCGCGTTGTTCACGCTGTTGCGGACTGAGAACTTGTTCAGCTTCCTCCCATTCCCATTCCCATTCCTCTTCCTCTTCTTCCTCTTCTTCTTCTTGTTCTTCTTCGAGTTCTTCTTCGAGTTCTTCTCCAAATGCTGCTTCAAGTCTTTCTTCAAGTTCTGCTTCAAGTTCTTCTTCTTCTTCGTCGTAGAAGACTTCATAGAAATGTTCTTCTTCGTCTTCGGCGCCTGGCTGCGATGGGGGTAGTCCACCAAGCGCGCCACGTATGCATTGCCGACAAATAGGACAGTAATGGGCCTTTTGCATACCGCTATTGACCCAACATTGTAAGCAGTCTCGGCCGAAAACGTGACTGCAATGTGTGCCTAGAAGCTTGATAGCTACATGCTGATCCTCGTCATAGTCCCCCTGGCAAATAGGGCATTCTGAATCGTGAAGTGTTTCGGAGGCGGACAACACTATGTATCGCTCGATCGTAGCCGGGGGAGGCGCGTTGATCTCAGTCCATATCGATCTTAACTGTGTCATGGCATCAACTATGTGTTCGAACATCCACATCTCGCAACTCTGTGAGCCATCCTGGGACGGCTGGGATGTATGATCGTCGTTCTGCTGATGAGACATCTCGGTACCCATGATGGATTCTGTGCGAGTTATGAATAAGTGCTTGAAGGTTGTTGTCGAGCTATGTTAGTGTGGAGAAGAGGTACTGCAGTGCTTGGTACAATTCTTATAATGCTTCACCGTGCATGAAGCACCCACAGGCTCAAAGTCGACAACACTGTCCAAAACTCGAACCCATTGTGAACCTACCGACTCAGGAGTGAAAGCCTGTTAGGCCTCTCTTTCCCTCGTCCAGCTGGTGTTGACAGTGTTGAGACGGCAGGAGCGATGAGACGAGGCTCTATGGAGTCGCGCAACTTGGCAATGATTTCGTTATGCGAGTAAAAGCATCTGTCACATCGAAAGCGGAGCGATAAATTGTTGCCGTCAATGGCGACATGATCAGGAATTCCCTTGCACGGCGGATATGTTATGGCAGTGTAGATGGCACTCGCGACTGACCTCGGGACACCTGCTAGCTTTGCAAGCTATCACAGAATTGGGTTAGCGCAGTCGCTTCAGGCGCATCCCTGCGGACAAAATGTCGATCACGTTCAACTTTTGGCATCTGTCGAGGTAAAGAGCAGCGAAACACATCGACATTGAAGCCGCAATTGGGATTTATCACGACTCCAACTTAGACATCCGCGCTCATTCGGTTCCGAAGATGGCCGACTCGGCAAACAACTCAAACGGTGCATCTACCACACAGGCAGAGTCATCAACCTCATCGTCACAAACACCCAACACACAGCCAGAGTCGGCATCCTCATCATCATCCGCACCGCCTCAGGCGTGCGCGCAATGCGGGAAGTCTCCGGATACGCTCAAGCAGTGCATCAAGTGCCACAGTGTAACGTACTGCAACAAAGACTGCCAGAAGGCGCACTACAAGGCGCACAAGAAAGCATGTCCTATGCTTGCGCAGGAGTACGTGAAACTGCATGAGCCGAAGATGGCATCGAAATCCAGTTCAAGTGCGCCAGGAGCAAGGGACAAGGGACTGCAGAAGTGGCAGGTACGTTGTTCATGTCTCACACTGATGTTAAGTTGGTGCTAATGTTGATAGTTTGATACTTGAGTGTAAGAGTACGTAAAGGCGATGGTGGCGCGGCGGTTGACCGAGGAAGTGTCTTGATGGAATGAAGCTAGACGAGCGTGGAGCTAAGGTGAAGGTACTTGGAAACAAGCCAAAGCAACAGGACCCCAGAGCTCAAGGTGGGCTGTCATAGTCCGCAGGCACAAAAGCTTGGTATGGTGTTTACGTTTCTGCGGCTGGTTCTTGGTCGCAGACAATGAGCAAGGCGCATCGCCGGACAGACCTTGTAAGCAGAGTCTGACATCTGACAATCCATGCACGGGTGGATCGGTCGCAGAATTAATAGCGAAGTTTTACGTTTGTAAACTATGGAATAAACCCTGAGCTCGGTAGTGGCGAGATGAAAATGTGCGCCGGCAAGTCCCGTGACAAGCAGCATGGCGCTGATCATTAACTTAGGCTGCATCCAGCTAAAAAGAAGTTTTCACGGTTTTCGATTGCTGACAATCAAGAATCCGCTGGCCAAAAGAGACATCTCGATGGGAAGCCTAGACTCGCATGGCCCTTCGCCTTGTAGGGCAAAGCGTGTCGCGGCAGCTGAGTGTGGCTGCACTGTGTGACTGCGGGTAGATAGCTTGGAGGCTTGCTAGACCCATGCCAAAGACGCGCTGTAAGCTCGCACCAAAACGTTGGTGAGGGTAGGTGACTGTGGAGCGAATTAAAAACTTGTGCGTTTTGGCCATGAGCTGTGCAGAGACTGGCTGCGTTCGACGAGGCGATTGGCAGGGTGCGGCGCCGTACTGCGTACTCGTGTACGCTGGCTCCCCACGGGAGCCCTATGGGTGTGCGTTCAATTCGTATCAAACAGCTTCAGGACTAGCCCGGCTTGTCGTGCAGCAGGGCATCGACCCACCGAACAGTCGGCGCTGCGAACAACCAAACAACGGCAGCGTGAGGAGCGATGGATGGGCATGCTGGTGATGGAGCTAGGCTGCCATGTGTGCAGGGAGCAGCGGGTGCGGTCAGGCCATTTCGCTGGTGTGAATTGCTGTGGCCGCGAGGTCTAGATTTCAGCTGCTGAGACCCTGGGCCTCCAAAACACGCTAGCATCAACCGCAGCGAACATCGGGTATTCACTCCGCAAACCCAACCTAGCCCACCTGGCCCTCGCACCGCGTTGGCCTGGTCGCTCTGCTGTTACATGACTGTCTTGGACGCAGCGACCGTCTTCCCCAGGCGACCATCCACTCGTTTACCGCCAGCCCCTTCCACCTGTCAATACTTCCCACGCGGCCGTTACTGCCGCCGCGGCGCTACCGCGTTTGTACCTGGACGCCAGATCTTTCAGCCACGTCTCTGTGCGTCTGTTCATCCCACTTACCCAGCATAGCGTGATTGTGCGCGTTACCTGCAAACATCTCAGACCCCGTTGGTCATGATGACGGGCTTCCAGTCCTCGTCACATCTTCTACAGCCATCTGACGCTGATAATGCCCCTCCTCGCTTTCACCAAGACTCCCACCAAGCACTCCAGCCCAACTCCATCCCACCCACTCCGGATGAGGGCATAGATGCGGGTCCCTGCCCCGATATAGCGGTTCCCAACGATATCTCTTCGTTTCTCGACGCTTCTCTGCCGCAGCCTTTCCCGCTGGCTTCCGCCCTACCCCAGCCTCTTAGGACTCCCACCATCGAGGACCGGCCGCAGCTTGATCTGACCCTCAACCTTCCTCAAAGCAACTTCTCGCTTCCCACGTCCACGGTCCTTAGGAGTACGCACAACCTGCGTCTACCCTCGTTTGATGTACTAGGCATTGCTGCGCCCCACCCTGATCGTATCCCACAGCAAACACACCACTCCTTCTCTCCCCTAGGCGCTGGACCTCTGTCGAAGCCAGAAGACCCTCTCCATGCGCTCAGCCCACCACTCGACTTCTTCAGCCACGCCAACGGGGCCAGTCATACCCCCGTTACCAGTCCCAAGGAAGCTAGAGCCCGCGTCGGACATCTTGTGTCCACTCACACGCCTCCCTCGGATACGGAGCCGGGGACGATCAGTTGGGGATCCTTTGTGAACCCACGCACGGTTGGGCTGGGTTCGCCTCCAAATTCTGAGCCAGGGGTGTCACCAAATCTGAACATCACTGCCAGCGCTACAGCTCCCAGTCAAGCGCCCATAATCGTACCGACCCACGAAGAGTTCAACGACGAGTTCAGCGACGCGCTGAGGATGGCAGCGTGGATAGAAGAGGCAAAAAGCACTATCAGTGAGTACTTCCGCACCCGAGTGACGCATGTTCCGTGTACTAATGAGCTTAGTAAACGAATCTGGATGTCTGGAGTTGGATTCAGTCAAGATTCTGTCCCACGCCTTGCCTTGTCCGTCAACATCAGGCCACATCTTCGGCCAAGTCATCGCTTCTATCCATGACAGATCGTCAACGCAAACCTCGTGGATCAATGTATTCCACGCCCTTCCTGGTCGTTACACGCTCATGGATCTGCCAAAGTCTCCTCCATCGACGCCTGGTCCTGCTGTCGGAGGAGATTCGTACTTTACCAGCAAAGTCTTTGACAGCGCGGTCGCTATTCCAGACTATCAACTCGATTCGAAACTCCTGCCCCCATCGCCTCGACCCGTCGTGCCACCGGGGAGCATCAATGTTTCGATTGTAGAGCGATACATTCCGCCCACTAATACTAATGAGTTCGCTGAGATGTTCACGTTTCGGGGTAGATCGTTGCTGTACGATCGCCTAATCGAGCTTTCTAGCGATGACGGCGTCCTTCTATTCATCTATCCGACCAGGACAGGTGCGAGGACCTTTACGCAGCAGTACCTCGGACCAATCCTCGACCCACTCTTACGCACAGTAACGGTAGTCCACGATCTTCACTCGGAGCTAGGAAGGAACCTGGGCCAAATGAGTTCAGTCAATTACCTGGACGAGTACAACCACTTGGAGGCGCAAGTCCGGAAGTTCTGTGGAGCAATGGGTGAACGACACAACAATGAGAGAAGAGCAAACTATGAAGTCATCCACGCCGCAAAAGAGGAGATTCTGATGCAACGGTCAGCTTGGGCGGACGATTGGTGGATCAAGCAAGAGAAGCCCCGTATACGGGAGATAATCACCAAGTACTTCAGCAAGTCGAAAAAGCTGCCAAGCTCCGAGATGAGCGCTGCAACTCTGATCCAGGCTGTCCTCGAGGGCGTATCGGAACGGGACTACCATAACGGTGAGCCCACGAAGGGTGTGGAAGTTGGTGTCTTCATCGTGAAGAAGACGAAGGCGGTGGCGAAAGCCCAGAGGGAACCATGATGAAAGATTACGCTTAGATGACGGGACTGAGTATTGAGCGCGAGGCAACGAAGTTACGGGTGAACGACGATCATGATCTCCAGTTGCGATGATCTTGGATTTCGCATAGCATTGCGCGGCGTTAGCGGCATGAAACGAACGAGAGAGCCCTGTCTGGAACAGTATAAAAGATAGCGAGTGATTATAGTAATAATACCCAGTAACGATCTTCTAAGTTGCAACTTTGAGTTCCATACCATGTGAACAAATACCCTTGCTTCCAGCAAGTTTACCCTCGCCCTGCCAAGCCGCTAGCGCGAAAAACTGCCCTTTGCTCACCTTCCGGGTGTCGCTCTGGCTCACGCAGGATGTAGACGGAACTTCAAGCACCTGAATTGTGCACACCGCTTCGGATACTAGACGCGCTTCTTCATCTGCAGAAGCTTGCGAGCAAATCACGGTCGCTCATCACAGGTACGCGCTCCCGAGGTCCCTTCACGTGTTGCGATGGCGCTAGCCACTTTCGTTAGTCATGATCAAGATGAGGGTACAAGAAGAGCAGGAGTGACTTTACATTGGTCTTTTGCACACTCTGCTAGGATTTACTCTCATTTTCATACATTCTTGCGACGACGACGCGTTTACATGTCTTCACAAGACTAATTTGAGTTTAGTATACTGGGAAAGCAGATCGCTTCAAGTCTGGGACCTGCTACACAGCGCAGACTGGTGGCCATCAGACAATCTCAGCTCCAGCTTCTTGACAAGGACGTCTGCGCTAGCGCCGCGAGATTATCAGGATGCATGTAAGTAACGCCATGCAAGACTCAAGTCCCATCTCTCCGGATCACCATTCCAATCACATGACATATATTCCACACCCACATCCTCATCTCATCCTTTCCTTTTCCCTTCTACACAATACCTCCAAACCCACCATGAACCCTGTGTAGCGTCATACTGAGACCCATCCGCTGACAAGATACTCAGATCAAAACCCCCCAATCCGCGCTCCTCTCCAACCACGAAGTCCTGCTGCACCTCCGCCAAGAAGACGCAGAGTACACGGGCGCTGATGAGACGGGGAGGAAACGGAAGAAGCCATCTGGGTTGACGCATATATTGAGAGATGTACGCCTTCAATCCCCTTCCATACCACCCATCCATCCATCCATCCATCCACCCCCCTTCCCCCTCCCCGTCATATCAATCACCCATCCCCCCGTCAAAACAACACACTAACCCACCACCCCCCAGGGCCTCGCCTACCTCCAAACCGCCGAATACACAACCTCCTCCCTAGCCGACGCGCACCCCTCGCGACCCAGAACGCTCTACCGCGGACCCCATAGTTTATTCCGCGCACTAGCGCCCAAGTACCGGTTGAACAAGGCGGAGTATCTGCAGTTGTATAATTTGAGACCGACGACGCAGGTTACGCTGGAACTGATTGTTGAGGAGGTATGTTATCTTCTTTTCTATCCTACTCTCTAGTAGTTCTTGATCTTCCAAGTCTTGGGGTTTGGGAGGTTTGGGTATTGAGGGGTGCTAATGTAAATGTAGGCGGGCACACGGTTCACAGAGGATGAACTACATGATATTCTGGCTATTATTCAGCAGGTGTTTGATGAGGAGGAGGGGGGTATTCCGGAGGGCGTGGAGGATATGGAGATGCCGAAGATTGCGAATAAGCTGCTTGGTGCTAACAAGAAGAGGAGGAAGGTTAAGCGGAAGGCTTAGCTATGAAATGGATGAGCAATGGACGGGGTATCGACGTGGCAAGAATAGTATAACGGGGCACACATACATGTACACTCGTCAACAGCGAGAGGGAAGTCAAATTACAGAGAGCACGTAATGATCACAGGTCTGAGACAACACGACTGAAGATTTATGAACATGTGATTGTATGCTACCAACTGGCGGGTATCCATCCACCGCATCCCCATCATGCAAGCGTAAAAGGGACTTTGAAAACATAGAACTACAAGATGCCGAACCCTCGTACGCCACTCGCCTGAAACAAAGCAAGCTCAAACCCATAACAACGCCGTACCCTCTTTTGTAAGAACATGGCTACAGATACAGGCGACAGCATCTAGTCCTTGCTCTTCTTCTTTTTCTTCTTCTCGACCTTCTCGTCTCCATCGTCGGCTTTCCGCTTCTTGCTGCTGTCCTTGCTGGACTTCTTTGCCTCTTTGGCGGCCTTCTTTGCTTCTTTGGCCTCGCGCTTTGCGGCGCGCTCTGCCTTTCGTGCCTTTTTGGCTTCCTTCTCTGCCTTCTTTGCGGCTTTGTCGCCCTTGGCGGCGGGCTTGTCTTCCGACTCGGAGTCTGATGAGTCCTTGGCATCGGCCATCTCCTCGTCGCTGTCGACCTCCTGTACCAGCTTCTTGGGTGTGCCGTTGGTCTTGTCTGACTTCGACTTCTTGGGAGCGGGCGCATCGGCGGCCGGCTCGTCACCAGTAAGACCATCGGCGTCTGGGTTGTACTTCCGTGCCTCCTTGACTTCCCACTTCTTCTGTCCAAGTGTTGTCGCGTTTGCGTTGCCAGAAGGAATGCTCTTGAGGGGCTTGCCCTCGAGGGCGCGTAGTCTCCTCTCGATGGTGAGGCGGGCGTCGCGACCGAGCTGCGACTTCTCCTCTTCGGTGGGCTCCTTGGAGGTGTCCTCGGACGATACTCCCCAGGTGCTGAGGGCGTCGACACGGAGACCCAAGGCGGACTTGGCGGCGAGCATACGAGCGATCTTGCCCTTGTTCTTTCCGGTGGCCTGACCGATCAGGGACGCGTGGTAGATGAGCTGGGTAAGTTAGTACTGAGATTCCGCTTGGAGAAGAGAAATACTTACACCGTACTTGGGTGTGTCATGCTTGGTCTTGAGAGCGCGGAAAAGAGCCTTCTCGGCACCGAGAATCTGGATGGTGGAACCAGGCGACTTGGCGAGGTTCATGAGGGATCCAGCGTGGGCGATGAGGCGCGCACCAACAAGCTCACCGACGAGAGCAGTAAGGTTAGGAGCGAGAGCCTGCATGCGGTTGGAGAGGTAAGCGCCGAGGCTTTGACGATGCTCAGTGAGGTCAACAACCTGCTCGGCAAGAGCTGAGGTCGCCTCCAGATCCTCCTCTGTGATCTCGGTACCCATGGAGATTTCTGCAGCCGCCTTGACAGCCGCCTCGATTTCCTCGGGCAGGATCTCGGAGAGGTCGCTCTCACGCGCCTTGGTTCGGAAGCCCATCTTAAGGACCACACGAGAGTAGGCGAGGTTGTCATTGAGAACTGTCGTGAAAGTCAGTAACGGGTCCAGAGGAACAGGCGTCTAAAAGGCTGAACTTACTCTTGGCGAGCTCGGGAAAGTGCCAGCCGTACCACTCCTTGACACGCATGGCGTAGGTGTTGAGCTGCTTGTCGAGCACATCGAGCGATGCGATGGACTGGATGATCATGGTATCGACCTTGTCGGGCGAGAAGCGCAACTTGTGTCGCGACAGGGAATGGGCAAGACCGAGTCTGGTCGCGGCTTCCTCAGAGGGAAGAAGATCGGGAAGGAGCGAGGTCAGGTTTTCGCGGATGGCACGGAATACATCTTGGGTGGAAGAGTCTGATACGGTCTTGAGGGAGAGACCGGGTAGTTGCGCAATCGAGTTGGAGAGCTTGGGGTCGGCGACGGCCACTTGAAGGTGTTAGCTGCCATGTTCACTGCGCAATCTCAGGATGTTCGTACAGGTAGCCTTGGTCTCGTCCTTCAGATCCTCCAAAAGAGACGACAGCATGGGCGTGACTTTTCCATCGTGGAGCGCGGCGGCCTGCTCGAGAGCGTCTACTGCGCTGCCGAACTTGGCGAACTTCTTGAGCTTGAGCTCCTCGACAATGCTAGAGGAGTTCTTGTTCTCTCCGCTGAGAAGCTTCTTGTCCTTGGACTTCAACAGGACGTAACCCGCCGAAGTCTCCGAGAGGATAAAAAGACCCATTTTGCTGATTTCGGTCGTGGGGTAGGTCCAATGGCGATCGCGAAACGCAGCTACCCTCCGTGGTGAATTTGGACGTGGTGTGGGAAGTCGCGATGGGAGTTGTCGCAAGCTCGAGCAGTGCGCTTTCCAGCTAGAACTTTTTCCTGCGCTCGGGCCAGCCAGCCAACGCTAACCCTGGAACACACAAGCTTGCTTTCTGGCAGCTAGTGACGAACGCCAGGCACATGCAGGCGAAGCAACTCGCGGCCATTGAGCTTACAGTATAATGATTTATTAATTCATCCCAAGCATCCCCGCCATGTCATCCGGCGGCGAGCGAAAGATCTCGGGCTCCCTCAACCGCAGCACCCGGGGCGCGACTCCACGCCTCGCCGATCTGGGAGAGTCACCGCGGACACCGCTCCTGCGATCCATCTCGTCCACCTTCGGCTCACCCGGTGGCTCCTTCCGCACCGAAGACGAGTACGTCGTGATAGAAGTCGGCTCGCGATTTGTACGCGGCGGCTTTCCCGGCGAAAGTGCCCCGCGATGCACCCTCCCGTTCGGGCCCGACGACCAGCGGAGGGTGGGCGACTACCGGCAATGGGATCCCGAGTATTCGCAGAAGAGAAGAAAGCGGAAGCGGGACCAAGATTGGGGTCAAGAACATGAGCTCTACCGTATGGATCTGAGCAAGGTTGACATGGGCCTGGTGGAAGACAAGTTTGAGCGAGCCATGAGAGAGGCATATGGCAAATACTTTCTGCTGGACACGAAGCCGCGGCGGGTACTGCTTGCCATGCCGCCGCGTATGCCGCATGCACTCATGTCGACCATCTTGGATGTGCTGTTCACAAGCTTCCAAGCTCCGAGCATCACCCTCATGTCAACACCGGTGCTGTCGACAGTGGCAGCAGGACTACGCTCAGCGCTGGTTGTGGATATAGGCTGGGCGGAAACACTAGTGACCGCGGTATGTGAGTACCGCGAGGTCTCAGAAAGACGCAGCGTTCGGGCAGGCAAGCTGCTGAGCGAGGAGATGGCCAAGCTTCTGAACGCCGAACTTGACGACGCTGAGCCGAGCGCTACCAAGGCAGACGTGTCTTTCGAAGAAGCAGAGGAAGTCCTCACACGTGTCGGATGGTGCAAGCCCGTCCCCAGATCGAACCGACGAACCGTATACTTCCCCGCGCGAGAAGCTCCTGTATTGGAGGAGTTCGAAGACGCTATCGAATCACCGCCGCCTGCCGTCACCATACCCTTCCCGAAGCACACACCACCTACCGAACTCACGATATCATTCGCGTCGCTAGCCAAGCCCACCGAAAACGCTCTCTTTGCGCCCGAGTTGGCCATGCACGAGTTCGACGACGAAGACCTCCCGCTGCATCACCTCATATACCGCGCCCTCGTCCAACTCCCCATAGACGTCCGTCGACTATGCATGTCGCGCATCGTGATCACAGGCGGCGTGTCAAACCTACCCGGCCTCAAGACGCGCATACAGAAAGAGCTGGACGCTCTGGTACAACTCAAGGGGTGGGATCCAGTCAAGAGCTACGGCAGAGCAAGCGCACGTCGCGAAGAGAAGATGCGCAACCAAAAGGAGGATGTGGAGACACGCCGACAGGAAGGCGAAGATACTTTCCCCTCGTCACTCGATACCGATGCGGAGCCCGCCCCTATACCCGCAGCGCTTCAATCACCCACGGAAGACCCTATAGACACAAAGTTCGCCCAGATGGCAATACGTCACGGCCCGCCGCCTGCGAGCTTGATCGGCGGCACCATCAGAGTTGTGGATACATTGGGCCCGTGGACAGGTGCGAGTCTGATAGCACAGCAGCGCATCAAGGGCATCGTTGAAATCGAGCGCGAGAAGTATCTCAAGGATGGTTTACAGGGCGCTACACGAGAGAAAGAGGTCTCTGTTATTGCGCAGAGGCAGAGCATGGGCCCTGGGCTGTCTAACAAAGGTGGTGAGAGGGCCAGCTGGACGCTGGGTGTTTGGGCTTGAGGCGTGTGCGTATTGTTATTGAGCATATTCCCTTTTGATACCCCTCGAACTTTGTCTTCAATACCTCCAACATTGTTCTATCCATCGTGAATTTTGAAGGAGACTTCTACTGTCATGACGAACATGCGCAGGCGCAGACACGCGATACGGCCAGTAGCAGCATGCCACCTACTCAGTCGCTTCGTATTCTGGCCTGCCCAAGGCATTTGGACGACTCACAGGCTCGGCTCGTAAGGCAATAAGGCAACGAGACAACTCAGCAAATCCGCAAATCCGCAAATCCGCAAATCTGCATTCCTGCAAGCCAAGAGTCCTGCGCACCAATGAGACAGTAAAGTTCCGGCTTAAAGGCACAGCGCCCCTCGACCTACGCCCCTCGGAGTGTGCCCTTCGTGTGCTATACGCTTACGCATTCAACATGGACGGTCCGATGGATGACTTTCCTTTGGACCCTTATGATGAGATCGATGAATTTGCAAACAACACTGGATTCCCCGACTACGATTTCAACGTCGATTCTGATTTGTTCTTGGATGCACAATCTCCGGAAGATTATGAGCGACTCATTGTTCCCGAAGTATGTAAATCCCGTTCGCAGCCTTGTCGGGTGCAATGCGCGACATCTCACATACATTCGATGTCGATATTGACCGTCCCCAACAGAGGCTTCGTTCAGCAATTTCTTGTATAGAAACTGGCATCGGGATCGAGATTTGGACGTTAGAGAAGGTATGGCCTGGCGTATGTCAAGAGATATCGCTGTTTGACACATTGTACCCCGACATCCTTCATGCTGCGACGATCGCGCCTGTCAACGCCATGCTGTCGAACAAAGACACCGCCCGGCAGAAGTCCACGTTCGACTGTCCTGTCTTCGTTGCAGAATCTCGACATGGCTGGCCACGCACTTGTAACAATGTCAAAAGCTCTAACATGGCAGAATTACGGCGCCATCTGACGAAACGACCTGGCCGTGGATACACGGCTCAGTTGGCCTTCTTAGAGCTCTGTCCTACCTGTAACGAGGATTTCCTTGACAGCGACGTATTCCGAACTAGACATGGCTCCAGAGGAGAGTTTTGCAACAGCCGTAGACCTCAGCGCAAGGGGGAGAAGGCGAAGGAACAATGGGAACTCTTGTACCGACAGGTAGAAAAGGAACTGGCTGTTCAGCATCTACCAGCACGTAAGCGATACCTCTCTTTACTACTCAAACATTCCGAACTAACGTGTTAAATCAAGATCAAGTCAACCCTGACCCTATCCCACCGCAACCCATGCCTAGTCCACACAACTTAAACTCCTATGAGCCAATGGATAATATGTTATCGAAGCCTGCAGATGTACATCAGGATCCGATTTTACCTAATAAAACACCAAACCAGCTCATCGTCGATTCAGAATCCGAGGAAAGAGACATTGCGGCAAGTCCACGCCTCGTAGGTCTCTGATCAATCTAGTCAAATTCATGTCTGACTGATACCGGTAGTAGCCGTCATTGGTCAGTCCAAGTGATCCTATACAGCCATCTTCAAGTCATGCATATATTCGTACATCAGAACGACAATCTGTTCTGCCTTTAGACACACAAAGATCTGGTTCAGCGCAGTGCTCAACAGGGGAGGCAAGTCGCTCTTTGGATCGGACTGAACCCGCGCACGATACCTCAATGTTTTCCAACGTCTCACATCCTGGCGAAACTAGCAACCATTCCATTCCAAGACTGAGACTAGAGTCTGGTCTCGGGCGCGGATATGGCACAGTCGCAGCGATGAACATCTTTGGTGGTCGTGGCATACCGATCTCAGTATATGACACAGAGGCTATCAATCATGACTGGCTATCTACAGGTCAATCTTATACTGGCGCACAGGCTCACTCAAACTCTCCTTGGCAACACAATGGGAGCGCAATCGCGGACGTTGCAAATTGCTCGCCACCTTTGTTCAGAGCATCGTTCAAGGACCGTCCATCTTTCGGCGTCGATCTCCAGCGCATAGCTAGTCCTTTTAACGACATAAATCCCTTTTCTTTTAACACATTATTCACACCGCCAGCCTACCCGACACGGATACCTATAGCGCCAGCGCCCGATCCCTCCAACACAGAGGCCGACATTTTAGAGTTAGAAGACCCACCGGAGCTCCGCTGTGATGTGGAGGGATGCGACGCCTCCTTCACCGGCATAGATCGCAACGGAAACCTTGGCAGGCACCGACGACAGAAACATGCGGACTTGGAAAGCTATGAATGCGAAGCAGCGACGTGCGACAACTCTTCTAGCAGACAGGGTGCGACATTGAAACACTATAAAGCATCGCATCCAGAGTTGGTCTCACTACCCGTGGCAGATCGTCGGAGGACTGTTGAACCTAGATTCACGTGCAACATAGACGGATGCAACAAGTCTTATCGTCGCGCTGGAGACCTTCGTCGGCACATGCGGATGCATCAAGCGCCCAGCCTCAGGTGTGTTGTCGAGGGCTGCGATATGATGTTCGGTCGCATGGACAAGCTACGTGACCATGTTAGAAAAGGCCATAAGATGTGTCTGTGAATAATAAAATAGTAAAAGCCTTTGCAGCAGTCTTTGTTGTCATGTGCAACCTGGAGAAGCATGCCACTCCACACTGTGGATATACTTAAACCACAGACTGTTAAGGTTTGGCCACCAATCATGACCATCTCTCTGACCAACACTCCCCCCTATCCGCGAACATTGACAAGCCCATTTATTCTCGCTGCCTCAAATCACTAGCTCACAGCACTCCCCCTTCCCACAATACCCATGTCCACACATGCCCTCCGTCCAAAACCACGTCAGGCACTCCACACTATGCGCGCCCTGCACTGTCCCGCAATGACCACACGTCCAACCTGTCGGCACACCACCGCTAGCGCCCAGCTTGGTTCTCTCATCTTGCCTTTGCTGCGAATCCAATTCTTTAGCATGTGGACTAGGATCGCGCTTGCGCTTCTGCGAAGGGGACGTGTCTGGTGAGTCGCTTGTGGATGACGATGTAGATGAGGACGGAGAGCTTGGTGGTAGGTTTGGGGTTAGAGAAACGACCGGGATGGCGTTTTTATGCGCCTGCATGATGCAGCTGTGATTTGTTGGCCGGTTGGAGATCAAGGGTGTGGAGTTGCATAGGCCGCCCAGGTGAGCTGCGGTGAGTGTAGCGGACAGACCAGAAGAGCGTAAGTGCTCAAAGAAACCCTTCTCCCGTGTAACAATTGACACGAGCGCCCGCGTGAAAGTGATCGTGACGCACTCGGGTATACATCACACAAGGTTGGGCCTCAAGTCATCACGCTTCTGACACTTGGCATGACTGCTAGGTGCGGTCGTGGATCACGGTAGAATAGGCTCTGAAGATCTTGGAAGATATCGACAAGGACTTCTTGACATAGGCCATGGAGAAGGCTACATTAGGTGGAGATTAGGCGGATGGACGCGGTTGAGTGTACTATGATAGTTGCGATACCCTTTTCAAGACACGAGATACGCCTGGGATGTGCGTGTTACTGTATACATTGCTCTTGATCCTTAGGTGACAAAACGTATATAAGACGATGTATACTTATCATCGCCATGTGTAGTACAACTCGGGAGATGTTGGTTTGTTGTAGGCGTCGAAGGCATTGTTTCTGCTATACCCTAAAAGCAACATTCGATCGATATCTGATAGCATCACTCAATCACAAGGCACACATATCAAGCAAGCAAGCAATCATTGTACAAAGACTTTTCGAATTCCATTCGTCGTGAATGCTATATTTACATCAAAAGAAGAGGCTAGCCGATCTCGCGGTCTATGGAAGAAAGAGTATGGGGGCGTCCCATCAAAGAAGAATACGTCTCAAAAAGGGACCAACAATGAACACCAGTTCATGCAAGAAAGATCGACTTGCGACCGTTGTGAGAAAGCGCTTACAAGTTGAAAGCGCGGGCGTGGCGGCGAGCCTTGGAAGAGGTGCCGGTGGCGGTCTTGAGCCACTGGATGAACTGCTCGATAGTGAAGGTCTCGGGGAGAGCAGAGCCGCTGCCGGTGGAAGGGGCGGGGGTGGCAGCGGGCTTGGTGGCAGAAGGAGCAGAGGGAGCGGCCGACTCGACGGGGGAGGGAGTGGCGGAAGGAGCGGCGCTGGAGGCGGGGGTGGAGGGGGCAGCCGACTCAACGGGCTTGGAGGGGGTGGAAGGAGCGCTGCCGGCGGTGGCGGCGTCCCAGACCTTGGGACCGGGGATGGTGTAGTCGGTGGCACCACCGTAGATGTTGAACATGACACCGGGGTCGGTGGCCTTGTAAGCCTTTGTCATGTCGACACCAGTGGCGGGGAGAGCAGCAGAGCCGCTGCCAGTGACCTTGATTTGACCACAGCCGTTGTAGAACTGGGCCTTGCCCTCGGCGCTGGCCTCGTGGAGACCGATCATCTCGGGGCGGATGAGGTAGTCACCAGCCTCGAGGTTGGGGAGGTCAATCTCCAAGAGTCCCTTGGAGGAGATGAGGTTGTCGACACCCCACTTGGAGCCGGTGAGACCGTCCTCGTAGATCTTGGTCCAGACGGCGCCCTCGCCGTTGGTGTCGGCCTTGGCGATGTAGACCATGACGGGTCCCTTGTGGGAGGGAGCGATCGGGTCGTCACCGTCACCGGCGGAGGCGGGGTCGTTGTGGTGCCATTGCATGCCGAGCTTGGAGCCAGCAGCAACCTCGACCTGGTCGGAGGTGGCCTTGCCACCGTTGCAGATCATGGCAGTGGAGGTGACATCGAGGATGGGGTTGTTGCCGTTGGAAGGAGTCTGGACAGCGAAGTGCTGGCCCTGGTCCTTGCCGTCAATGACGAAGCTCTGGAAGGTGGTGTGCGCAGCGGCGAGGTTGGCAGCAGCCAGGATGATAGCGGTCTTGGTGAACATGTTTGCGGTTGGTGTGTTGGTTGGTTGGATTTGAAAAGGTTGAGCGTATCTTCAAAGATAGAATGGAAACGAATGAATGATAGACGAATGGATCGAAAGTGAGTGTAATGCTAAAGAGCGTGTGAAAGTGAGTGTCAGCGTCAAGCTTGATGCCCTTTCAACTGCGATGGCCTCTGTATCTCTTATACTCCCTCCGCCTACACGGCACAGTTGCGCCATGACAAGATTAGTGCCTCACTGACAGAATCCTGACAGCGCCAACGACATGAAACCCGGGTCTGTGGATTGATGCCAAGCACCTGTCAATCTATCCAGCACTGCGCTAGCGCCCGAACCGGCAGCGTGGCTTCGGTTAGCTGCCGCAGAACGTTGAATCCAGGTCTGCTCCGTTCCTACGCCCCATAATATGTGATGAGCTATTGTCAAGGAGAGATTTGAAGGCGTCGCCTCCATGCATGTGCCTGGAGGTGGCCTGTATCAGGCGTTGCGCAACGAATAACGGGAGAGCCTCATGGGAAACGTGAAACTATGTCGAAAAAGCTTGATCGGTTGAAGTCTGGCTATCCCAGGCGTTTAACGAAACGTCATGCGCTGAAGCGCCAACATGTTCTGCTGTCAATGCTACTCGCATCCACATGTTCGCAGTTGATTGTTTGCTTGTGCCACAACGTTATGTCGGGAACCGATTGGTACTTACCGCTGCGTGCCCCCATCGTCACCGCCACACTACGCAATCTCCCTACTCTCCATCCCTTATGCCACCGGTCTACAATGACTCTCATTTCGTTGATCCGGTATTCTAGATCCTGCTGTTCGACGGGAAAGCAACCTCGGTGGTGGGGCGAAAACTTCGCTAACGGTGTATTCGTTTGCGCGACAACATGAAACGATTTCCTTCAGTGGGGGAAATTGCGCGCCTGTACCTGCCAAGACAATGGTGATGTTTCGACACTTCCGAGGCATCGCTCCAGACAACACCGTTTTCGCAATCGAGTCGTGACGCCATCTTGGTTTTGCTTCAGCACGAAAGAACCACCGGCTATACTATGGTTCTGCATAGATAGTCGAAATGCCGCACCCGTGCTTCGAGATAATGTAAAGTGCTGCGCCGCTTGACGAATGAACGGAGATGAGGCGCTTAGATGAGGAATGCAGAGCGCGCCCTTGCGGTATGTTGTTTTTGTCGTTGGTGGAGCTGAGCGTTGCGCCGACGCACGTTGTCGCGTATGTGCGTAGTGGCTTGCAGTAACATGAGCGCCCCGTGGTGATGGCCTTCTCCAACATCAATCCAGAGTCCCTTCGCCTTTAAGTATCTGTTCGACGCTCAAACATGCTCAATAGTTCTCATTATCTACCAACCATCCCAATCCCTGGGTATTATTAACTGATGCGCCACTCTCTAACCGGTACCTCTTCCATCTACCAGATCCTGTCTTTGACAGGCGTTTTGGATGATGAGGTCGTTGCGATGCGATCGTGCATGTGCCGCAGCGAATGGATTAAACGCCGATGATGATCCTGTTGTACACGTGGTATCACTTACCGGTGATAACCCGAGGACGCCCAAATAATGCTCATTATACCCATAGAAAACCATGAATCCATGTCGAAAACCGTTCAACATGCTACGCACCCTGAAGCAAAGCAAGAAATGATAAACAGTGCAAGCAATATTAAGCTCGGGTAGTCCGAGTGGGATGCTGCGCCCTCCTTCGTACTCGTCGCTGTCGCCTGTCCGTCGGGCTTACTGGCCCTTGCGCTTGGACTGTTGGTAACGCTTTGGAGGCGGGTCGTGGTTGCGGGAAACAAGGCGCTTTTCGTGGTGCGTCCTGAAGACCCATAAATCAACTCCGTCGCCCCCCACGCGAGACTGATTGTTGTGCCATCGACAGTAATTGTACCCCCAGGCGTCAAAGTCTGCCCATCGATGACGAAGGTTGTTCCAGTTCCCATTGCCGCAGTGTACGTCTGCGAACCGATGGTGAGTAGTGGAGGGTTGGTGATGGTAGGCTGCGCCGAGATGAAACTAGTCTCGCCGTTGACGACCAATGCTGTAGCTCCGGGTGCGAGCGAGATCGTGACACCTGAGACAACGATCGAGCCCCCCACGGTAAGCAGTCTCGACCCGATTAGATAGGCAGTGCTAGTTCCTGGGAGCGGCCCGAATGTCAGATCTCCAATGGTCAATGGAGGCGCTGTAATTTGTGGAGGGGCTGGAGCAGCCAATGTAGATGTAACGCCGTTGATCACAACGAATGATGCCGATTGAGCGAGTGACAGTGTAGTGCCCGAGACGGTAATATCTGGGCCACCAGGAACGAGTGTTTGGCCATCTATTACAAAGGTGGGCCCTGAGGGCTCTGGAAGAGCGCCGATGACATCATTGCCGATGGTGATCGTAGGAGGTTTGCCGACCTGTGGAGTAGGAATAGCGAGGGATGAAGTAACCCCATTGACAACAACGAATGAAGCAGAAGGTGCAAGCGATATTGTGGTCCCGGAGAAAGTTATGGCTGGTCCACCTGGAACAAGGGGTTCATCGCCAACAACGAATGATATTCCTGGTGAGGCCGAAATGGGTGTGAAGATATTGTTACCAACATTGAGAGTCGGCGCCGCTGGGTTCGCTATCACGGATGTGACGCCATTGACCAAAACGAAGGATGCCGATGATGCCAACGAAAGCGTAGTACCGGATGCAGTGATTGCCGACCCTCCAGGCACCAGTGTCTGACCTGCGATAATGAATGTGTTTCGTGGATTGTCAAAAGCAGGGAACACGCTATCGCCGACAGTAAGTGTGGGTGGCGTTACGGCAGGGAGAGCTGGGATCTGTATCGTCGAGGACGCTCCATTGACCACCAGTACGCTTCCCGAGGGTGCTAGTGATAGCGTGGTGCCCGAAACGGTAATGGCAGGGGCACCCGGAGCGAGTGTCTGCCCCGAGACAACAAACGTTGGGTTAGGTCTTTGATTCTCTGGGCTGTTGAAGTTGTTGGAACTATCTTGGGTTGCTTGCGCCGTGATCGTTGAGCCACCAACTACCAATTGTGGCGGACTGTTTGTAGCTGGTGGTAATGCTGGTAGAACTTGGGTGGAACCTCCGATGACCACGAAAGAAGCCGACGGTGCCAAACTGACGACGGTACCATCGACAGTAGCGACGCCTCCAGGAGTGAGGGTTTGCCCTGGACCAACGAAGAATTGGGTAGCAGCGTTGGGTGTGAGTGTCGTCGAGCCAATCGTCAGCACTGGTGGAGGCCGTGACGGAGTAACTTGCGGTAGCCTAGAAGTACTGCCGTCCACAACGATGGCCGTAGCCGATGGCGCAAGAGAAACCATTGTCCCACCTCCTACGTTGACGGGGGCTCCCCCAGCTTGTAAGGTCTGAGAGCCGACAACAATTCTTGAAGAAGGGCCAACTACGACGGGCCGTGTGCCCACAGAACCAACGGTAACTCGAGTGAATTCTGGAGGATTGACCGCATTGTTATTCTCACTGCCGCGTATCTTAGTCGTAGAAGTTGAGTCCATTCGGTCGTTTGGCTTGACGTTGGTGGGCTTTGGTTTGCTGGTATCACCTGGGAGATCCCAGTCTGCTACTGTGAGAGGGGGAGATTTCGAAGTGCTGCCGCCCCAACCATTTATAACGACGGGTCCGTCGTCAAAACCAAGTACAGACGACTCGACGTGGATGAGGGCCGGACCTATACCGGGCCAATTTTGATAGTATAAGTCGACAACGATGAGGACAGTCACAACGGTGGCCTGCAGTTGTCCAGCATCACACGCGGACTGTGGAATCTGGTTGAGAAAACCATCTGGTAATGACCCCGTCACTGTACTCTCCTCGTCGAATCCTTCCATCCAGTAAGGATAGACCTGTGGGGAACGAAGCTGTACCGTCTCGGTTTTGTTTCCTGACTCAACCTCGTAAGCTGTGAAATGGACGAAAGGTGTCGCAGAAGTCTGAACCATTGTAGTATTTGGCCCAAGGGTGATTGTAGCCGTGGCAGATGGGAAAGTATCTGGGTAGTATAGATCGTATAACCCGGCGTCCGACGTCGGGATGACGTTACCAGAAGGAAAAGGAGAGTAGCCTGCTGACCGGTAGGCAACAGATGTTGTAGCTGCTTTAGGTCTTGCCGTGTACTCTTCACACATGGTGACCGTGAAATCCCATTCGGCATAATACGACTCGCTGTAGATACATGCATAATCTGATGCCAGTGCACTGGATGCATCAAAGGTTGTCGTATAAGGAACAAGGGTATAGGAGTCCAAATTACTGAAATTCGATGCCTGCGTTGTCATGATTCCCGCCACATGCATGTATGTTGGGCCAAACCAGTAATCTACACTTGCACTAGGGATGTTGACCGTACATGTCGCGTTGGATATGCGGGTTTGCTGTGTTTCCGTGCCGTTGATAGCGGGCAAGTGAATCTCAGGAGTCGCTAGCGATGGATATTGGCCTTGCGACGATGTTGTATTCAGATCGTCCGATAACGTGGCGTTTGGTAGCACAGAAGAAACCAGTGGTCCAGTCGAGGCCGCATCGGTGGGCCGAAGGATTCCATGCTCGCTAGAAATCCCTGTACCGAGGCTGCTAACGCTACGCGATGGAGTTGCTGGGAGCACAGGTGCGAGCGTCGAAGCAGATACCGATGACTTCGTTGTGAGGGTGACGTTGGAATATGGGGCTTGATGGCTTGGTTAGCACGCAGCGGATCAGAGCCGCGAGGCGCAATGGGATTTGGCTTTACCACGATGGAACACGGCCCCCGCTGCAAACGAAGCGACGCATACCGTGAGAAACGAGTGATTAAGATACATGGCGATAGTAGAGTGCCTGCATGAGCAGCACTCTACGGATAGCGAACGTCGTGCTCTCAAGTCGTCCCAAGAGAGTGGTGGGCATACGAGAGTGCAGCAAAGGCAATCTGGATGAGCGGGTCCAGCGCGTTTTGCCCTATGGACGGCATCGATTGGCGTGGTCCCGAGCGTGGACATGCATATTTATCGGAAGATCAGCGCGGAAGGTAGCTAGGCTCTGGGCGAAGTCCGTAGGCTCCTATTCCGGACAGGGGTATGAGGCGGATGGCACGTGAGTTGAACGAGGACACCAATAACGTATGTCCACCTCGCAAAAGAACGATGAATCTGGCCAACATGCTGTACGTTGAGTGCGACTGCCACGCAGGTCCCTGAGAGCGCAAGACCCCGCTACTGCAGCATGTTGCAGGCTGGGGTGTGGGCGGAGGCATCAGAATCCCGGCCTGCCTGTCTCGGCATAGGCGATTGCTTGTATTTGTGCGACACGCCTCCATACCATTGTAGACAGCCCTTGCTGTTCCTCAGCTGAGTTGATTGTCTACCACGCAGGCGGCGTGCGGCTCTTGCGGAGATGAAGCGCCACGTCCATCATGCACAAAAAGCATTCATCCCAACATCATGATCGACGCATCACTCAAGATCTCCTCTTGTTGAGCATGACGATGGTCTGGTAGGTTTCTGGCAAGCGCGCCGATCTGCCAGACTGGAGAGAGCAAATCTAAGCGAATGCGCTGGTCAACCGCTCCAGAACCTACTGTTTCAAGCTTGTCGTTCGGGGGTGGCTGTCGTGAAGTCCGGGCGTGGGCGTCGCCCGCTCGTAGTGGGAGCCGTGGTGGCCTAAGCCCAGCCGCTTTGCCAGCGCCTTGCAGTGGCACATGGCAGTCCAGAGGCCGACCCCAGATTGCGCGAACAGATGCCAATCGGTGTAGGGATGAAACGAGGGGTCGGTCGGGTGCCTCACGGCATTCAGCTGCATTCATCTATGTTGCTGCGGAAGAATACCGGTTGAAAGCGACGGGAGCAGGATGGCCGTCTTACAGGCGTCTGACGAAGTTGCCGTACAAGCTTACGTCCGCCGCACAGCATCGAGGCGCCAAAATCAAGGCGTACAGCAGAGGGATCGCAGAAGGGTGACGGTCGGGGCGCTCCCGCAAAAAAGAGTGCTATCGCAGCAAATGGCGGGTACGTCAATCGAAAGGAGCGTTCGCCCCGTTAGCCAAGTGACCAACTTCGTTAGAGCATTTGGTGCAATATATGCCTTGGCTTGCTCTCGGCTGGCATGCCAGGATCCGCCAATCTGGCTCGACTCTGGACGAGAGTGCTTTTGCATGCTGGCTGCATTCCGAGGACTCTTTCTCTTTCTTCACCCCTCTCGTGGCGCTGGCGGGGACAAACAATGCCACTCGGTGATGCTGCTCGCTGCGCTCTTCGAGGTTGAGTGGCCCCAGTCGTGCCTCCTTCCACGCGCCGCTTAGTCACGGAACATGGTCCCTTTCCGAGGGCATCGTGCCTTCCACACAACCCTATGCGCCTTCCTCGCCGCTGCCCTGCTCCTGCCCTTGCTTGCCGCAGCCGACTATGTGCCGACAAACATCACCGAGACGCCCAACTTCCAGCTGCTGCCTGGCATCGCTTCGGTACCAGCACCCGTCATCGTCGCGCCGGACCAGAACTGGCTAGGAGTCGACGGCTCATGGAACACCTTTACTCTGCGCGTGGGCGAAACAGGGGAGAATGTGCGCGTCTTTGTGTCGACTGCAAGCCAGCAGATATGGGCCATCAATCGCATGGCGTGCATCACCAACACCACGAGCCCGGTGACAGGAGAAATTACAGCATACAACGTCTTCGACTCGGATTGTGAAACCAGCCGCGGCTTCCTATTCAACAGCAGCAACTCGGAAACATGGCAGCAAAAGGGCTTCTACCAACTGTGGATCGAGAAGTATCTCGGACTGGTCGGCAATGGATTGTACGGCTTCGATTCGGTGGGTCTGGGGAGGGCCGGGGAGATGGGGCCCTCAGTTCAGAACACCACGATCGGCACCTTGGTCACCGCCAACTTCTGGCTCGGGCATATAGGTGTGCATTCCAAGTCGACCAACTTCTCCGTCTTCGATGAATCCGTTCCGAGCTACCTGACCACGCTCTTCGACCAGAAGAGCATCCCCAGTCTGTCTTTTGGCTACACGGCAGGCGCCCAGTACCGTAAGACATTACCACGTAGCCTCGTTGCAAATTACTGACTCGGAGGCACAGGTGACCAAACAGTCCTCGGAAGTCTCACGCTTGGCGGTTACGATGCCTCTCGCCTCATTCCCAACGACCTCACCTTCATCTTCGCCCCGGATAATGAGCGCGACCTGGCGGTTGGTGTCGTCGGCATCACGGCAGATACCACGTCGAAAGGAGATATTGATCTCCTCATGAACCGGGACGACGTGACCATGTACATTGATTCGACGGTTGCAGAACTCTACCTGCCGGTTGAGATATGCCAAGCTTTTGAGGATGCATTTGGACTAAAGTACGATGAAAAGACTGATCTCTACCTTGTGGATGATGCGCTTCACCGGGATCTCGTCGCGCAAAACCCCAGTGTCACGATCACTATCGGCCAGAAATACAGCACGGATTCGACTTTGCAGATCACTTTGCCCTATGCTGCTCTAGACTTGGAGGCGACTCCTCCGTATAGAGGGTTGCAAGAGAAGACAAAATACTTTCCTATCAGACGAGGTGCGGAGGCGCGTCAGTGGGTACTGGGTAGAGTCTTCCTGCAGGAAGCCTACTTGACCGTAGACTGGGAACGTCAGAACTTCACCGTGTCAGCGGTGGACTGGACGTTTGGCAAAGCTCCACAAATCATGCCTATCGTGTCGCCCACCTACGCGGTTCCGCACTATGATCCCCCAAAGAAGAAGCCTTTGTCTTCAGGGGCAGTCATTGGTATCGCAGTGGGGGGTGGCTTCTTCGTTGCTCTGATTTTCTGCGCAATTGGGTGGTGGTTCTGGCGACGGCGGCACAAGCGCAAGCTGGCAGACATCAAAGCGCAATACGAGGCCGATGTCGCTGCGGCGGCGGTCACCAAGATGGATCCACCCGTGTCAGAGGAGGCTCCGACGTCTCCAGTACGAAGTAGTACAGAAGGCGTGACTGTCTTCGCGAAGGCCGAGCTACCTGGCTCATCCCATGTGCATCACGAGATGAGCTCCAGCGCAGAAGAGAAGGGATCATCAGCCGTGCATGAGGCAGATGGCGAGGAGCGTCAGATCTATGAGATGCCTGGAGACATGCCTGTGCTTCCCGAGGCAGGCGGCCGTCAACTGTCGGAAAAGGAGTCCATGGTGGTACGCGAGAGGATATACAACGGCATAGATCCGACCGGCACGCCAGATGCAACCCCAGCTGCGTACGAAGAGTCGCGCAGGCTCCCACCAATATCCCCGTCCGAAGTGTCGATAGTGAGCGGTCGGCTTCCGACCGACAACGTGTCGCCCATTACACCACGCACACCAAGAGACGGTGCTTTCTTGGAAGCCTCGGACACATTTTTCCAATTGCCGCCCTACCGTGCTCGCGAAGAACGACGCGCCGAGTCGGATGGCGATCCCCTTTCCCCCGTCTCGCCGCTGGAAGGGTCTACGGATGCCTCCCGACGGCGATTCTCTTACGAGTCATGAGGCCAAAAAGCTGCTTGTTCTGCGACGTTACGACTGGCGTTTATTTTGTTTGGCATAGGTGGCGGGTTTATCTTGGCACCACGGATATGGCGTTTGAGAGGGAATAGTTTGAATTGTGCATAGCAGAGGCTGAATACCCATCTAGACGGCGGCACGTGGTAGAAACGAGCAGCCACGTTTTGTTAGTGTATATAGTGTAAATACACGCTTTTCGCGCACATGGCGGCAGACCCTGAGGGGACGATAGATTTGTACAGGTGCATGACAGCCAAGTCGGAGCGCTAGGCTCATGCGTTCATGCTGTCGGGCTGGCCGTCGGCTGGCTAAACGGTCGCGGGCCTGCAACGGGCAATTGTCCTGATTGTAGGGCAGAGCCAGCGGCGCGGGCGAAGCGGTCTGAGGAAGGTGCCTTGGGCAGCGCCTTGCCGCAAGCAGCCAAGTTGAACCCCTCGTCCGCGCAGCGACTGGACACCAACCCCACCATATCCTCACGGAGGCCGCGACGAGGCACAGGACGACCGCTTTTCTGCTGAAGCCAGTCCGTCAATCGCTTTCCTATTGCTTGCGACTTCCCGGTGAAGACTCTGCGCCTGCCTCGACTGTCCCACCACCCGCCCCGTGCCAGAGCCGCCGCCCCGCTTTGTGTCGAAGCAGCTCCTGTCAGTCATCACATTGGCCGCGCGCCTAGCCTTATATCATATCGTGCGCTTGCCGCCCGCACTTCTTCTCCACAGTCTACATTGTCCGACTTCTGCGTCTTCAATCGTTACCTTCTTTACATACCTCTGAAGATAGAAAAAGCCTTACCCCGCCGCAGCTGCCACCATGGGCGACCTCGCCAACCGCAAAGTGTTCAAGGTAACGTTATATCCGCCATTCAGGGCCGAGCACGCGTACTGACAGCTTGCAGGTGTTCAACCAGGAGTTCATCGTCGACGAGCGCTACAATGTAACCAAGGAGCTGGGACAGGGTGCCTACGGCATTGTCTGGTACGACCCGAGCCACGGCGCGCCGCATAACAAGTGCTGATGATGCCCCCAGTGCGGCTACCAACAACCAGACGGGCGAGGGCGTGGCCATCAAGAAGGTCACCAACGTCTTCAGCAAGAAGATCCTCGCCAAGCGTGCCCTGCGCGAGATCAAGCTGCTCCAGCACTTTAGAGGTAAGTTGGCATGCCACCTGCCGGCTGCAACACTACTAACACCTGCCAGGCCACCGTAACGTAAGACACACATGCTCCCGAGTGCCCCGATCGACCCCATGCTAAACCCGTCGCACAGATAACATGTCTCTACGACATGGACATTCCCCGCCCAGACAACTTCAACGAGTGCTATCTATATGAGGGTATGCATGACATCCCATGCTTGATAAGACGGTGCTAACAGGCGTGTAGAGCTCATGGAGTGCGACCTGGCAGCCATTATCCGGTCCGGCCAGCCGCTCACCGATGCCCACTTCCAGTCCTTCATCTACCAGATCCTCTGCGGTCTCAAGTACATTCACTCGGCCAATGTACTCCATCGCGATCTCAAGCCCGGTAACCTCCTCGTCAACGCCGACTGCGAGCTCAAGATTTGCGACTTTGGTCTTGCAAGGGGTTTCTCCATGGACCCCGAGGAGAACGCAGGATACATGACCGAATATGTCGCTACCCGATGGTACAGAGCCCCTGAGATCATGTTGAGCTTCCAGAGCTATACAAAGGCTAGTAAGTAGTCACTCCCTCGTGATGGCGTTTGTCGTTGGCGTACAGAGTCAGTGTCTGTGCCCATCGACGATACCGCTTAGACATTTCACATGCCGAGCTCAAGCTGACTCTGCGTAGTCGATGTGTGGTCAGTGGGCTGCATCCTTGCTGAGCTGCTTGGCGGTAAGCCCTTCTTCAAGGGCCGCGACTACGTCGATCAATTGAACCAGATCCTGCACTACCTTGGAACACCAAACGAGGAGACACTCTCCCGCATCGGCTCTCCCCGTGCGCAAGATTACGTTCGCAATCTACCCTACATGCAGAAGATCTCGTTCCAGTCCCTGTTCAGGAACGCCAACCCAGACGCACTTGACCTGCTCGACCGCATGCTCGCCTTTGATCCCTCAAGCCGTATTTCAGTCGAGGAGGCCCTGGAACACAGGTACCTACAAATTTGGCACGATGCGTCCGACGAGCCTTCATGCCCAACAACATTCGACTTCCAGTTCGAGGTAGTCGAGGAGATCCCGGAGATGAAGAAGATGATCCTGGATGAGGTCAGTCGCTTCCGCCAGATGGTGCGCGTACAACCCGGTGCAGGCGCTGGGGGGAACCAGGCACCGCAAGTCCCGATACCCAACAACTACGACCGCGCTGGCTACGAAGACCCAAGGCCGCAAGAAGCGTTCAACCAAGGTGGATGGAACGGAAGCGATCTGGAGCGTGATCTCCAGGGTCTTGACGGCCGCATGCGATAAGTGGGTTTGGATTGGACGAATCTGTTGGTTGCAACATGTCTTCTCGTTGGTTTGAGCGTGAGCGTGGAGGGATTTGGGTAATATTTGAGCCCCGTGTAATTTCTCTCAAAATCTATTGAATGATTACTATGTTCGATTGACTTCGTAACGATCTGAGTCCACAAGCAACGATGGTATAGCATTGCTTAGAGGTCGTCGACATCCGTAATAACTATCATACGGTACAGATAGCAGGAAGACCATTCAGACCATATGTAATGTCATCGTTGAGCTCACTGCTATATGAGTTGCCGACAAGTCTACTTCATCCCCTTCATAGCATCCAGCACATCCCCCTCCAAACACTCCAACAGCCCCGGCGCCTCACCCTTATACCCCCACTTCTCACCCGCCCTCTCAGCCCTCGTCCGCGAATTACTCGCAAACAAATACCTCGCCAGCTTCGGGAATCCGGGATAATTAGCCATGCCATCCAGTTCCTCCAAACCGATCTGCACCGGTTCCGCATCCTTGATAACGCCATGCTTGTGCAGAATGCTCCCCACTGCTTTCGCAACATCGATCTGCGAATGCTCTTGCGTGGCAGCAAAGTAGTAGCCGTTTTCGTTGAAGAAATCACCACTGGAGGAGTCGGAGTTGGAGGACAAGGAAGAGGCTGCGGCTTCCACAACGTGCAAGTACAGACGCATGAGGTCGTTGATATGCACCCAACTCCGGGTGTTGGCGCCTTGGTTGTAATAAAAAGGTTTCCCACTCTCAATCCCCTTCGCTGCGTGGATGAAGAAGGGGATAAGCGCACTGTGCGTTTTAACTAATCCCCTGCCTTTGCCGTAGATATCGGGGGGGCACATGATAGCTATCTTGATCCTATCACCGTGCTTGGCGATGGTGTCGTGTAAAATGGTTTCGGTGTTACGGTGCAGCGCCGTAGGAGGCAACTCCCTGATTTCAGCCAAAGAAGTCTTGTCTGACCATACCTTTGGGTTTAGCACTCCCAAGTACTGTTCGTCGGCCCAATCCGACACTATTCCCGTGCCGGAGAGGTGGAGTAGGTAGCCTGGGGTAGGCCGCTGGAGGAGACCTGAGATGATGGCGGAGAGGCTGGGTTCGTGGTCGGAGTCCCCGCAGTGGACGACGATGTCGGCGGAGGCGGCGGCGGAGGTTATCAAAGAGGTGCTGGAGTAGGAGCCGGTTAGGATGGTGATGTTGGGGTAGGTGGATTTGAAGTTTGAGGGGGTTCGGCGGAGAAGTACGGTGATGGTGTATTCGGGGTGGGTGGTTGCGAGGGTGTGGAGGACGGAGCCGCCGATGTAGCCTGTGCCTCCTGTGCTGGGCGGGGGTTAGTTGTTGGGATGTTGGAGAGGGGGAGGGGGTGGGTGTGTACAGGAAGATCTTGGGTGCCATGATGATGTTGTTGGTAGATTGATGATATGGGCCTAAGTTGAGGTTGATGGTGAGATGTACTGTAGTGTTTGTAGGATCTCCAGGATACTCCAAAGGCATATATATACAAGTCGGCTACTCCGATTTGATTGGTAATACGATCCCACTGCTGGCACAGCACTCAGCTTTACAAAATTGTAGCTACAATCGTCATGTAACTACACTGTTTCGTCCGTGATCTAGAGGGTTTGTTTTTTTGACTCTTTGGTCCGGAGTGCAAATACTCGGGACAACATTCAGGCCGTGTGGCTAGTGCTAAGGATGGTGTATACGCTATTTACATGCGACCGGCTAAGGACTCTGGAAGATGCTAAAGTTCGTCCGTGGATGCTGAGCGTAGATTCGTCCCATCCACGGGACGTCTGATGGGTTTTGTTCGTTTGAACATGAGGATGCTGAGATTTAGGAATTTCTCGAACATTGCAGATGAGCACGTTGTGGGTCGTACGTCGTGGGAGCGTGGGTGGTATCAGCGAAGACCTCATGATGATGTGCGCCAGCCTTGAGACCATCCAACTGCGCAGGCTGTGACAGCCAGGTAAGACCTTTCTTTCATCAGTGTTCGTAGAGTAGCTGGGTGGTGTTTCCCACATCACGGCAATGCTGCATGCTGCCGAACTGGTCTGTGCGCCAGGCCAGGGTCTCTAGCGCGATAATTATTTCTCGGTCTTAGAACTTTTGGCAAGCCGGTGCGCTTCAAGTCGAACTTTTCGCGCCATTGCACAGCACCCCTAAACGCATTATACACCATGTCGCCCGCCGCGATCGAGTCGGGAAACAAGAGGAAGAGGTCTCACAAGAGCAAAAAGAGCGCCGAGCCAGCAATCGCACCAGCGCATGATGGCGTAGATGCTACCAAAGCGCGCAAGAAGGCGCGCAAGGACAAGGCGCCTGTCGTCGAAGAGCCTGTGGTAGAGGATGTTTCTGAGGAGGAACAGAGCGACGAGGAAGAAGAAGCGGCAGTAGAGGAAGTCGTCGCAGAAGTCAGTGCCGCAGACGACGACAGCGACAAGGAAGACGATGAAGGCGACAATGACGAGCTTGCCGAACTACCCTCTGGCACGGGCAGCAATGCCGTTGATCTTCCCTCAGGCACCTCGATGCCCTCAGCGAACCCGACGCGATTCGACGAGCTCAACCTGAGCGAACGAACGATGACCTCCATCAAGAACATGGGCTTCGAGAACATGACAGAGATCCAACAGAAGGCTATACCACCTCTGCTGTCTGGAAGGGATGTGCTTGGAGCGGCAAAGACGGGCAGTGGAAAAACACTGGCTTTCCTCATCCCCGCCATCGAGATGCTCTCACAGCTGCGGTTCAAGCCACGCAACGGAACTGGAGTCATTGTCGTATCGCCGACCAGAGAATTGGCGTTGCAGATCTTCGGTGTAGCGCGCGAGCTCATGGAACCACACAGCCAGACGTTTGGTATCTGCATCGGTGGTGCCAACCGCAACGCAGAAGCCGAGAAGATCAGGAAGGGCTTGAACTTGATCATCGCTACTCCCGGGCGCCTCCTCGATCATCTACACAACACGCAGGGCTTTGTCTTCAAGAACTTGAGATCGCTCATCATCGACGAGGCAGACAGAATTCTCGAAGTCGGTTTCGAAGACGAGATGAGGTCCATCATCAAGATCCTGCCTACGGAGCGTCAGACTATGCTTTTCTCCGCAACACAGACCACCAAGGTCGAGGATCTCGCAAGGATATCGCTCAAGGCCGGCCCCCTCTATATCAACGTCGATCACCGTGCCGAGCATAGCACGGTCCAGGGATTGGAGCAGGGTTACGTTCTGTGCGATTCAGACACCAGGTTCAGGCTTCTGTTTTCTTTCCTTAAGAAACACCAGAAGAAGAAGGTCATTGTCTTCTTGTCATCATGCGCATCTGTCGACTTCTACAGCGAATTGCTCAACTACATCGACCTGCCTGTGCTTGGACTGCACGGCAAACTCAAACAACAGGCGCGAACGAACCGCTTCTTCGAGTTTGTCAACGCACAAAGCGGCACACTCATCTGCACAGATGTTGCTGCGCGAGGACTAGATATTCCTGAGGTGGATTGGGTTATTCAATTCGACCCACCTGATGACCCGCGAGGTAAGCTTGAACGCACGCAATGCATGATCATCTACTGACTTGTCTACAGACTACATCCACAGAGTCGGTCGAACAGCCCGAGGTGCAAATGGCAAGGGCAGGAGTTTGATGTTCCTCTTGCCATCGGAAGTAGGGTTCCTCAAGCTGCTCAAGGAAAACCGAGTACCGCTGGTTGAGTTTGAGTTGCCTTCCAACAAGATTCTCAACATCCAGTCACAACTGGAAGCCTTGATCAGCAAAAACTACTACCTCAACAAGAGCGCAAAGGATGGCTACCGGTCGTACCTCCAGTCGTACGCTTCACATAGCTTGCGGTCGGTGTTCGACGTGCACAAGCTGGATCTCGTCAAGGTGGCCAAATCGTTCGGTTTCTCGACACCACCGCGCATCGACATCAGTCTTGGGGCGAGTCTCAGTCGCGACAAGAAGGTGGAGGGAAGGAGAGCATACGGAAGCCAGCCTGCGCAGGGCCGACGACCGATGAGGGGAGGCAAGAGGTTCTGAGGTAGTAGTTGAGAGGCATTGAAGGGAGTTTGGCGTACAAAATCACATACGGGCCATGATCTAGGGTTTATAGCTTTGCATGATCTAATTGAGCACCCATGGGGATGTCGGTAACTTCAGAAGCGAAATGTGTCAATTTGATGTGGACCTTGAACTTCAAACAACTCTGTCCCTGATATGTATGACATACTCGGTAGCTTATATCTAACTGCAAGCAAAAAATGAACGTCTTGAAGACCGCCCGTACAGCGCCACCAAACCGGTGAGAGCTAGCAAGATTCGGGCGGGCAACCACTGAGGCAGCAGAAGCGCAACATTGTGCAGGCCGCGTCAAACTGCCAGTTCACCAAGTCTGCATCCTTCGGAATATTTATTCTCTAGCATGAGGCACTTCTGGTATTCTATTTGACGGAGTTGTGCCCGGCAGCCAGCCCTACGAGTTTCCCAAAGCGCAGACGCCGCGGCTTGTATGGAGCCCTGGGGGATGCGCTGGCAAGTCGCTGAGCAGCTGGCGGGCCAATCACGTCGCGGAGATGGGAGAGCGAGCTGGAGCGGATGCGGCCGCCCACGGGGGTTGCGGCACCATCACCCCTGGTAACGACACGGGTGCTAGAAGCTAGCTAGCTATGTAGTTAGCAGCGAGACGGCCGCCATGACGGATGTTTGACAGTCTGGCGGTGAGCATTTCACGTCAAGTTGGAGGGAAGCTGGCTGGAAAAGCAGCAAAAAACATGGAATCTCAAGAGCCTGATTTTGAGATTGTGGCATGGAGGCGCGGGAAGACGGGAGGGGTAAGAATAGAATAGGCGACGTGGTTGCTTTTGGTGCGACCAGCCATCTTTGTTACAGGCAGCCGGTGGAGGGACGGTAGAGGCTGGCATTCGTCGCGCACTTTGCAGTGGGATGCATGGCCAACGGCGTCCACGAGGGACACCAGGCACGCTGTATGGTCTTGACGCGGCCGAGTGGCTGGGGACAGACAAGTCATGATGTATCGCCCGTAGCCCATCGTTGGTCGAATACGACGCGACCTGTCGCAGGTGGTTCTATTCACTCTGTGCCCTTTACATCATCTTTCACAACTTTATACCCATCGTACTATTGCACTAGGATAATTGTAATAATTCTAATAATCCTTCGCCGACACGCCATCCTCGATCTGCAAAGGTCAACAAGCCTCACCTCCAGCCCGTGTTAGCGCCGACAAGGATTGCTGTTCTCCAGCCGTGACCCAGCCTTTCTCTCCACCACAGCTGGAGTTGGCGACCACCACAGGACGCCTCTCCACCAGCGAAGAGCGCGACGGAGCTGCAGAGCCATTGCTACCTGCGATAGACGGGAGCTGTTGTGCTGCCTGGTCTGGTGAGTCCCGTGACATCTGACATTGCTGAGCAGCTGGAGGTGTCTAACCCGCCTAGCCTGAACGTCGGCGGCCATTGTCGCAGAGCGTCGCACGCCGCAGAGCTGTGCTGCACGCATTCGACCGCCAACTGGACCTCTCACGTCCCCGTTCACGTCCGTTCACGACCCCCGTCCCGTTCACGCCCGCTATCACGGCTCCTCTCGCACACCCGCCCTCGCTGTTCGCGCACCAGCAACATCCAGGTTGCGCAAACGTAAACAGCCACGGTGCGGCCCTGCACCCACACCATCGCCAACATCATTTCCCTCCCATAACGTCCTCGAGGAAAACGGCGCCGGACATGTCTTCCGTCACCCACCCCGCCTTCTAGAATCTTTCAGATTCTACGATGGTTTTAGATACAGAACGACCTCCTCTTCCGGCACCTACTGAACCCTCGACTCTGGATTCCGCAGACGAATCAACCTACCACATCGACGAAATCAACACCGACGTCTCCAACCGCACCGACAGAACCTCGTACTCCGTCCCCGACGACGGCACCCCCATCACCATCAACACCACCTCGCCCACCAAGCCCCGCGGCCAAGCGAGGCTCTCCCGCAAGTTCCCCTCGCAGACGTCGCTGCTCATTGAGTACTTCGAGTCCGGCAAGGACGAAGGCCAGACCGGCTCGCGAGGCAGCGTGCGCGTCCGCGTCACCCCCTCGTCTCGCAAGAGCAGGCACTCGACCGCGAGCGACAACGTCCAGATCACCCAGACGTCCGCCAAGCGCAACTCCCACGCGCCCTCGTACTCCAAGCGCCTCTCGCTCGCGACCAGCAAGTCGTACTCCGAGCTCTACGACTCGCGCACCGTCGCCTACTCCGACCTCTCCAACATCTCCTCCCTGCCGCCCGTCGACATCGAGCTGCTGCCCAACCACAGCGACCTGTCTACCGACGGCGGCCGCTTCCTCCCCATGCCCTCGGACATATCGTCCATGCCCGCAGACAGCATGACTGGCCAGACAGAGATCCTCCCGCCCGCGCGGCGCAGGAGCCGCAGCATGGAACGCGACGCAGTCACCGAGTCCATGGTATCAGAGGCCATCCAGGACACCCTCAAGGCACCCCGCCACCACCGCAGCAGAAGTCTCAGCAAAGACCGCATCACACAGCGCGTCATGGAGAAACTGGCGCAACAGGCCGCAGAAGGCGGTGCTGCCAGATCAAAACACAGCTCTTCAAAGTCAAGAGACGCTTCAAGACGGCGGGAAGACGAGCTTGCCTCGCCCCGCAAGTCGCACCGCAGAAGGAGCAAGGACGTCGAGCAGGCGAGCGGCACCGAGTCCAGCTACCTCTCCTCAAACGCCGACCGTCGTTCCCACGTCTCTGGGACTTCCTCCATCAACAACCCCAAACTACTGGCCACAGTGGAGGACGCCATCAAGCGCCTCATCCTCCCCGAGCTGAATGCGCTGAAAGAAGAGAACCGCACCTCCAGGAACATGGACAAGTTCGACCGCGCGAACCGCGACAGCATAGCCACCTTCGAAACCGTCGAATCAGCCGGCTCTCGCGACCCATCCAGACGCCGTGTGTCCAAATCCTCGAGCGCACCCAAACTCCACAGCAACAAGCCCAAAGTTGTCCTCAACAGGGATGGCGACGATCCAGGGACGACCCTGGCTGGCGGATCAAGTCGCAAGAGCGAGCGACGATCCAGCCGGGGCTCCATCTCAAGCTACGCAGATTCGACTACCCGTGAGGAGAAGGAGAAGACCCATCGGAGAAAGAGCAGTAGCAAAGACAGCACCATGTCTCAACGAGATGCTGCTTTAGTTGGACTTGCTGGAGCCGGCCTTACCACTGCCGCTCTCAAGCATCACACTTCACGGGAAGAGAAGGAGGAAGAACGCAAACAGCGCAAGCACCGCTCCTCTCGCAGCAGTCGATCCGCAAGCGTATCCGAAAGTGTGCACGAGGAGCCTCGTGTCAAGGAACGCGTCCCTCCCCTACCCTTCAACCACAGCGAGCTCATTGGAGGATCCGAGCTCACTCGCGACTCAATCCTATCCGCAGAGACCGAGACCAAAGAGAGACCGCAGTCGAGGTCATCGGTCAGCACTGGCATAACAGGCACCGGTGCTGAGACGCCTCTTCAACAAGTCCCTCGCGGATACATCTCGCCATCACCGCGCACCCCGACCCGCACACCCAATGCTCTCCAGCAAACGCTCGGCACATCCCATAGCAACAAATCTACCAACGAGGTCCGCACATCAACGCCGAAGAGTGACCGCAGCTGGACCTCACGCTCGAAGGAAGCCACCGACGCTAGCTTGAATGCAGCAGCAGCTGCTAAAGCCCGCGCAATCGAGCGATCCGGGCCCCAAGCTTCGGAATATGAGATCGAAAGCGATACGCAATCAAGACGTGGTGACACTGTCAGCCCAATACAGAGCGAGGCTAGCTATCGGGGAGATGCGCAAACCACGGGCTCACCACGAAGAATGCACTCTATCCGTAGTGGACCTTCGGTGTCTTCTCTCGGCCACCAGTTCGAGCGAAGGGAGTCTAACCTCTCCATTGCATCACTCTCATCGACGACTAGCACCAAGGCGGCGGCTCGTACCCGTAAGCGACCTCAGGGCGTTACTCTCGAAAGCAAGAGGTCTATCCTCAATGAGGATGCAACCACCAAGGACACGAAGCAATTCTTCGACCGCAACCACGAGAAGAATGATATGTACCGACGCGAACTTGAGGATAGCTCTGTGAACTACAACCGTATGACCATGTACACCGACGATAGCACAGGGGTGGAATACCTCGACCATGAGCAGAAGGT
Organism: Alternaria hordeiaustralica; assembly: GCF_023758085.1. Taxonomy (NCBI): domain Eukaryota; kingdom Fungi; phylum Ascomycota; class Dothideomycetes; order Pleosporales; family Pleosporaceae; genus Alternaria; species Alternaria hordeiaustralica. The sequence continues at coordinate 35,405 of NW_026056820.1, read as the reverse complement.
CGGTGATCTTCAGGACATTCGCAAGGTCGGCACAATCCCTGAATACGTCCACACACCACTGGCCGTCGAGTCTGCTGTCGCCTCCCTACATGACGAACAATCCACCCTCAGCGTTCGATCCTCTATGGCCACAAGCCCGCTCAAGAAGAGCACGCTGTCGCAGGTTCACACGAACCCAGCTTACGTCCAAACCGACGAAGTACCTGCCGGCCAGAGATGGGCTGCCATCCGCGACAAGGCCGAAGCTCTGCAGCAGGAACGACGTGCCGAGGAGTCTCCAAAGCAAAACATTGCTCGTGAGAACTCTCCCAGGCAAAGTATCGCGCAGTCCGAGGCACAGTCCGAGGATGCCATGTCGATGGATGAACCGATACAGATGCATCATAGTGCCTACCCGGTTGGAGACAACGATATGATGCCTGAGATTGGTTACGGCATGGATGATGACTCGGATGTAACTACCAACCCATCCATCATCCAAGGGCCAATCGGAGGAGGCGATGGCTACCACGATCGTACCGACGAGCTGCTCAGCCGACAAGAAGAGCGAGAGCGTACTCCCACCTCTTTCAGCAAAGGTGCCATCGGACTCGGAGCTGGAGCTGCTGCCATGGCGGCTGCTGCTGCTTACGAAAGAGAAGAGCAGCAGAGTCCGGCTTCGTTCGACCAACGACACCAGGCCACCGTAGAAGATGAATATGATCATCCCTATCCAGGTGAGCAACAATACGAGCAGTCAGGCTATGCGCAGAGTAACCGCACTCCTTTGTCAGGCCAAACCGGCTGGAAAGACGAGGGTTACCAGTCGGCTAACCAACGTGAAGCGTACACGCCACAAAACCGCAATCACTCAAAGATCTTTGATGATGACGGCTACGGTGATGAGTACAATGGCGCGGACCTTGGAAGCCCTGACATGTTTGCTGCTCGTGCCAAACATGACCGACATGTTAGTGGCAACTCACACGGCATGACTTCTCCTCTCTACGACGCAGCTACCGGCAAAGGCATGGACCGCATCGAATCGAAGGACATCGTGGCGCTCATGGATCATCTCACTGTTCGCGACGCCCAGCGCAATGCTCGCGACACCGAAATTCTCGTCACCCTTGTGCGAAGCGCCGCGGAGATGCGCAACCAGTTGGATGACCTGAGGCAGTTCATCAAGACCCAAGATACGATGATCATGAACACCACCGACAAGCGAGTCAACCTTGCGGAGCAACGCATTCTTGGCGGTCCCCGTCCTCAGCCCCAGACACCGCCTCGTATCAACCGTACCTCTTCAGACGATGACATCGAGACCAAGAAGAAGAACGTCTTTAGGCGTGCTCTCAAGGGCCTCAGCTCTGGCAAGGGAGACGGCGATATCAAGCACATCGAGCAAATGCTCGTTCAGTTGCTTGGTGAGGTGGAGGGCCTGAAGCAAGTCAACCAGCTCTCGTTGGATCAGCAGGCGAGGACGAACAGTCTCAACTCGTACGAGGAACTGCGAGCAAGCGGTGATGCGGGTTACGAGCCAGAGGGCCGTGCCAACACTGCCTCTTCGCCAGACCAATCTGGCTACTTCTCCAACCCTTCGTCTTCCCGCCGCATCCAGGATCTTCACTCTGGATACGATGTTGTACCAACGAACCGTATTAGCACAGTACGAGAGGAAAGCGACGAGGAGTACGAAGAGCGTACACGTACACCGGGCTACGAGAACACCGAGCGCATGACAACGCCAACCCAGGAAGCTTTCCCCGAAAAGCGTGCATCGCTGGGAACTCCTCCGCAAGCTTCGAGGGCAGCGCGGAACTCACAGAGCGATGACACTACCCCGAAGCGCAAGCACAAGTCTAACTCGTCGTCCATCTTTGGTATCCCTAAGATTTCGCGATGGTCAAAGACCACTACCTCCACCAACCCAGAGAGCCTGCCACGCAACAGCGGGTCTGGAGAGAGGCGACCCCACTCCATGCACTCCAGGTCTTCTTCCCAGGATGACTACTACGATGACGAGGAGCCATACGAGCAGCATGCCGATGACAGGCTTCGTTCCAACACATCCCTAGCCAGGGAAGAGCAGCGTTCGATCCGTTCTGCACGCTCTCCGTCGCCTCTTATCCCAGAGGACATCCAATACGAGATGGAAGACCCCAAGTACCAGGCGCATCGCAACTCGCTGAACCTGCAGCACCCCCAGCCACGACCTGGGCCAACCGGTCGTCACCAGAACAACTTGGAGACCCAAGCGCAGATCTACAATCCTGTTCGTTCAAGCATAGGATCTCCTGATTACGACCAATGGGGTAGCATGCCATCGCTGGCACGCAACCGTCTCTCAGGCATGTCGGCTCAACAAGGTGCTGGCAACCTGTCGCCAATCTCATCAGATGGCTACAGCCAACACTCTGCTTCTGAGCAGCAGGCCGGCCCCCCTCGGCCTCCCAAGATCGCGGATGACGGCCCGCTCGTCCCACCACCACAGCTGCTTGCTGGCTACGGCCAGACAAGGCAGATGTACAGCTCTCCGAATGAGTTCGGTAGCCAGGGTGCTTTGACACCACTTGCACCTATTGCAGAGGTGCGTTACTCACTCGAGACTGACCGGGGCCATCGCGTAAGTTGAGCTCGCGCCTCAGAAGAACTGAGGACAATGCTAACATGCGCAAAAAGATGACACCCACACCCTCGCCCCGCCCGAGCAGCCAGTACCTCCGTTCCGAGGCTAGTATGAACAGCCCGCAGCGCAAGATCACGGGCCCCAGGCCCATGGGCAGCAGGAGCCCACAGCCTCAGAGCCCGCTACAACATTCGGATACTGTTGTTCGCAGGAAGCCGATTCAGGGTGAGTTTCGCTACTTAAGAGAAGTTGAAGTAAATTTTTACTAACGAACATGGCAGACGATGAAGAGTCTCTCGAGAGCTACCGCAGCAGTCTCGACTCGGAGATTTTCTAGGCGAACAATCTTCTCAAGCCTAGCATCACCGTACGCGGCAGCAGAACAAGACAGACTGCAGTTGCTAGCTGGGTGGAGAGTAATGGGCAGAAGGGTGACGCGAGGTTTCTTTCCCACTACCAACAACAACAACAGCCCGGTGTCAAGAATTCGCAACGACATAGGTCGCCGCTTAAGCAGGTGACTTTTGCTGAAGAGTAAGGAAATAGGAAAGAGCAGAGCAGCAGCAGTAATAATGGGGGATGTGGCATCAAAACGTTTCCTTGGTTGTATGGACTTCATTCGCTTCCGCGCATATATCACTTTTGCGAGCATGGCGTTTCTTTTTACATAGCGGTCTTCTTCTTTCGCCAACAACACACAGGGTTTCTGGCTATGTCATGAAGTTTTGAAGGGAGTCTTGAGTGGCGAATCGATTCATTCATGAGGGACGAACTTCATGGCTTTATGAGAGATGAAAGATGATGAGGCGTAATTAGGTGTGCATAGCTGTGCGCAAATGCATTATTGTTTTGCCGGCCTACGATATTTCTTGACATGTTGGCGCGTGTGTATGGAGACGACCACTTCAGACGAGCCTGGCAATACAGCGTTACCGATTATCCATCTCTCGATGTACACAACCAAAGTTGCCCTTGCGAAAAGACCCCTCAGGCTCGCTCGAGCACGAAAGACAGAAGATCTTCTTTCCATGTTGGCGCGTGCGTTCGGTGTTGCAACACGATCTTTGTCGTCATACGCTGCGGATCTGGTACCTGGATGTCCACCACCACCACCACCCCACCAGCATGCGACCAACAACGGCAAACCTTTCCATCAACCAAAGCCTCTACCGCAGTTCCAGGTTCCCGCTCATAAGTCTCTTCACTAATTGGCAAGACTTTTCCCCATCGCGAAAGGATTCTCATGTCTCTGGGTGGGCGGGGGAGGCGGAGGGGAGGTGGTGGAAGTCGATAGTTTGGGTGGTTGGGTACATGATAATTCTATGGATTACTGGCCCATGATGTCCTTTCCATGTTGGCGCGTGCGTTCTACGTTGTCCCACGATCTCGTTGTCGTCATACTACTCGGATCTGGTACCTGGATGCCAACCTGCACCTACCTCCCACCCCACCAACACGCGACCAACACGGCAAACTTTCTACTCTAACCCCTACCACTTGCAAGCTCCCGCTTATAAGTCTCTTCACTAATCGGCAGGACTTTTCCACATGGCGAAAGGATTCTCATGTCTCGGCCCGCTGTTATGAGGTCGTTGTGATGTCATCAGGGTCCACCACTCTTTCATCATCATCGATGAGGTCTGTGGTCTGAAGCTAGTAGTTGTAATACAAAAGGTTTATAATGCCCCTCCTGTAGTTACCCCTCCATTGCATATACACACACTTTCGACTTCTTTGATACCCAAATTCCACGTTTTTACCGATACACACTTCAGAACAACAAGTTACGCATACGATACATATTTGAAACGATGTCTGCCGAATATAAGAACACCGACGTCAACGAGATCGCCAAGAAGGCTGAGCAGGACCTCAACAGCCAGAGCGCTGTTCATGGGCACAATGCTGGTTTGAGCAGTATGTTTATCCTCTCCCTTCCCCCACATCATCACCCCCAACCTCCTTCCTCCTCCCTCCCTCTCCCATCCATCCATCCATCCCAAACCCCTACTAACCCCCCTTCCAGCAACGGAATCCGGCGTCGACACGGCCAACGTCGAAGGCAAATTCCCCGGCGCCCAAGTAAAATACGGCTCCGCCGCCTCTGGCGCAGGCAACAACCGCGAGATCCCGCTTGACGAGGGTGGCAGCATCAAGGCCAACGGTCAGCCTACCAAGGCGGGTGACTTTGCGCATGGTGGTGTCGGTGCGCCTGAGGAGAGGGATCAGACGTATGTTCACACGCATGGTGGGGATGATGAGATTAGGGGGAATGTTAGGAACTAAGATGATGGTGGTGGAAAGGGAGGCAAGAGCCTCCTGTTTATAAATAATTAAAGTTCAAGACTCATCTTTGTGGGAATGTGGATCTTGTTGCGCAGTGTGATGTCGCTTCGTCATTGCCCCCCGTCTGTCGACTAACTTTTCGCACTGCCTTCGCCTTCTTTCTATGTTCATCTAGTTGTTGTCATTCACTCCCTCGTTCCACTTTTCCAACATGCGTCTCACATTCTCGGTTTCTTCAGTCAGCATTTATTACGTTCGATCATCAATGTTACGTTGTTGCATGAACATTTTCATGTTAAGTTATGTATTATCTCGAACAAGCTGTTTACATCTTCCTTTTCCATTCAAATCCTGAATACGTTAAAGACTACAGTAGCAAAAAAGTATTAGTATGGAAGTTCATAAAGGACTTTAACGCCTACATCCACAAAAGTGCTTTTTAGATGTACGCACTCTATTAGCATGTATGAAGCAGCAGGTAACTAGGAACTGTTTTGTATAATGTCTGGTTGTCATGTAGTCATTGTAGTACTCTCAACCGCGACTATCTATCTAGTCTCTGCCTAATGTAGCCCTCTCCATGGCCTGTGTTAGGAAGTCCTTGTCGACATCCTTCATGATCTTTAGGGCCTGTTCTACACTAATCCACGACCGCCTAGCCTCATCAGGCAAAGCCTGCGCAACTACTCCCGGCTCGATGTCGACCAGAAGGTCACTGACTGGACTCACATCCATCCGAACCGGCTTGGTATCGACGAAGAATCCGACAGGCCTATCCATATGCTCAATCTCCATCGCCTCCTCCGCCGCCGCCTCCTCGTCCTTCTGCTTCTGCTCCTTCCTCATCTTGGCAAAGACCCAGTGTAGAACCAACAGCGGACCCTCCTTCTCGAATGCGTCGCGTGGTACTTCACCCGATAGGACCGCCGCGTAGAAGTGATCAGGTTGGATGGTAGCCAGCTCAGAGACCATTTGCTGCATATAATAGATCGCCTGGATCATGTCGCGCCTAGCTTTATCCGGGAAGTAGCATAGGTCGAAAGTGCTGTTCATCCAGACCTTGACGAGTTCCTCTTGGCAGGAATGCACGTGCTCGTGTCTGTCCATGCCGCATGTCTTGGATAACCATGCCTCCATGTAGGCTTCGATGAAGACTTCTGCGCCGGGTTCGTGGAAGCTGCTCGTGTCGAGGCCGAGCTGCTTGGCGATCATGATGAACGCCATGAGGACGACATTGTGGCGCACGACGTCGAGGCGGTTGGATAGAGAGTGTAGTTTGGATACGTCGTAGTACCATATAGTGCGGTTGATGTCGAGGGACTTGGAGAGGTGAGCGCGGTAGTTGCCTCGGGCGATGTCGTTAAAGTTGCGGAGATAGTAGTCTAGTTGCAGGCGCTGGGGGACGCTGGGGATCCATACGTTGTTCTCGTAGATGTCGTAAATGCCGATAGGTTGCGCAAATAGTGAGTCATGAACTTTCGCGAGCTTCTGGTCGAAGTGATCGCGCGCTTTGGCGTCCAGAGCGGCGAAGTCGTTGGTGTTGGAGGAGTGGGAGCTCGCCATGGTCGACGTGGAGGAGTTGCAGGAGGGAAATGCGAAGTTAACAAGGGAGATAGGAAGTTGATGAGAGAAGAGAGCAGTAGCGGTAGTGAGAAGGTTTTAAATAGCAAGCTTGCGAAGGTGAGCGCGAGTTGACCGTATCTTGCGGTCGAGACGCGGAGAGCAAAAAGTGGGGCTGAGGTGAGAGAGCAAACGACTTCTCGCAAGGACGCGCACACTCACCTCTAATATGCAAAAAAAGAGAAAACCGCTTAATAGTACAAGTAAACATCTTTGTTTTGTGCATACAAGCATAGTAAAAGAAGGATTGATAAAGGCAAAAAAAAGTAAACTTTCCAAATCAAGCTGTACCCAAGAGGCCAATCATCTACCTGTAAGATCGTCCATTAGTTGGACTCACTCACAAGCTAGACTGGCATTTAACAGCTATCAGAGGTCAGAGGACGGAATCGAACCGAAGTACATGGCAAATTACTTCCTAGGAAGGGCTCACCAGACCATTGAGGACAAAGGGCGATAGAATCGATGGGAATCAATGCAAGATCGTGATATATATACCCAGAGATTTGCGCTTCCATTACTTCTAAAGGTGTAACAGTAAGAGATGGATATGGTGGTGAGGATGTGGCTCTTGGAGGTGAGTGCAGGGCGCGAGGTGAGGGTGGGAAAGTGAGAAACCAGAAAACTCATGTTGGAGATAAATGAGAACAACACCCCCATGAGCATTCCCACGTATGTACAGGCAGCAGGTTCCGTACGCAACAGAAGCGCTTCGTTTGTTATCTTACCACAAACACAGTTCTCGCGCGCTAAAGGGGGCGGTGGGCATTGCATGTGGTCGTCCGCTTGGATGGTCGCGCAGTGCGTTGAAAAAGCAGCTAGGATGAGTGAATGCGTCCTGAACTCTAGGTCCGCCGACAGGTAGTACAGCGAAGGCTTCATGGGTGGTATGACGGAAGGCTCGACGGAGAGGGCTGTATCCTGTTAGCCTTCGTTCGTAAGTAACATCAGAGGCCGAGCATTAGACAAGACCGATTATCGAAGAACTGCATGTTGGATATCTTGTATCTACCACTTAAAAGAGATATTCCGCTTCTTTTTGTCGCTACGGCTCGTTTCCAACTTCGTTAGGAGCCCTGGAGTGCTTTGATTGTAGTCATAAGCTTCCGGGTGATATACGGGATTGGGCTCAGATGTGTTGTGCGGTTGCCTTGAGAGTTCTTCCATTTCATTACTGAGGCGCGCGTAGATAGGCCTGGTGATTGAGGCGCGAAAGCGGACGATGTAAGCGATCCTGTTGAATAACCGGTGCACGACTATCATGATTAGGACTGTCGATACCACGTTACAAATCTCCCTCCAACTCCAAAGAAGGAGGATTGGGCAGCGCCCTGATACAATGCATGCAGAACCACTGCACAGTTGGACAGTATCGTAGGGGACTTCCGCTTCGATCAACATACTCGTCTTCGGGCACGTGCTACGAATTGGGCATATCGCAGGTCGAAGACGCTCTCGCATATCGAGAATGGGCGTATACATCGTATTCCCCGTTGCCATTCCGCGGATCTGCATCGTCATGCCCATGACTGTGATACCTATCCACCCGGGCGCAGTACTGTCAGCAGAATGCTTCATGCGTCGCTTTGCACAAGAATCGTACGATGAGGACGGCGGGGATTCCAGACTTGGAAGACAAGATGCAGTTTTGCGCGCCAAGTTCCCGTTGGCTGTCGTCATCGAGGTTGTTGTACTACACCATGCGTGTCAATCGGAGATGTAGACGTCGCTATGATGTAGGCTATAATGTCTCGCATGAAGTCTCAAGTATTGAGCAGAGAAGAATCATGAGAGTTCGGAACTTTCCCAAGCCACTTTTCAGGACTATCTAAGTAGGTACGCTCGGCGCTCACGAAGAAAGGGCAAGAGCGCTGGAGATATCGTGTTTGCACTCTCACAAACAACACTTCACATGTTCTTGCGATCGACCAAGGTCGGCGACATTGCAAAAAGCGGTGTAGACAACCCTAGCTCTACATTTTCGTTTCAATATACAGAGGCATGATGTTGCTGCTGTACCACATGCACTAGCCGATCTACCCACGACCTGCTCCGCGGCAACATCATCAACGACCAAGAATGCCCCCCAAGACAACGATATAAAAGCACGTTCTTGCACCTAGATAGGGGTGTCATCGCAATCATCATACGATACAACTCTCGCATTACCACTTTTTACAAAACCAACCACTTCAAGCTTCCATCACCTCACTTCCCACCATGTCGGGTAACAACAACACCAACTCCGGCAACACTGGCGGTGGCTCCAAGGGTTTTACCCCGATGACCCAGGGCGATGCGAGCAGGATCCAGTCTGGTCAAGTAAGCCTTCCCATTCTGTCCCGCCGAACCACACTCTTCTTCCGACGCTAACATATCTTTCTTCGTCTAGGCCAAGAGCGGCGGCGACATATCTTCTGGTGGTTTCGCGGCTCGCGCTCAGAGCGCTGGCGATCGCAATGCCAATGCCGGTGGCCAGCAGAGCGGCGGCACTAAGAAGTGAGATCTCATCCGAGGTAAACTCTAGGAACGACTCAAGACGGAACGGAAAGGACTTTCATTGAGGGAGGGCTTACTGTATGCATTCAAGATGTCTACGCGACAGCTTTGATCGGGAGTAGATAGAAAACAAATGAATGCATTCATACAATAAATGAACGAGCCGCCAATCGCGTTACATACTACAATAGCAAGAGAGGTGTGACTTGCAGGTTTACAAAGGACCTTGACATCTACACCAACGCTGGGTCTTCTCACGTGTAAATAGTTCATTGCTATATAGTCCTCAAAGTGCGTCTATCCGCGATCGAGCTTCTAATCCCTACCCAATGTAGTCTTGTTCATACAGCCTGTGGACCCCATCGCAACCTTCAGACCACGCCCTCCTCTCCTACCATCCACAACCTAAATGTACTGAACAGTGACCTGCGAGCCGCTATTGATAGTAACATCAGTGTAAACAGTGCTACCCTGCTTAAGATCAATAATAGTAGCACCGCTCAACCCATCCGTTCCACCCGTGCTCAAACTAGCACTCGCCTGGGTGAAGACAACAGTACCAAAGTTGCTCAGCGCAACCAAGCTACCTCCGGACTCAAAGTCCTCTACAATCCACTCTGCGTTCTGACGGCACAGGACGGAGCCACTGGGCGCGCTGAGCGTCTGGCTGACCTTCTTTCCCGTGCTCACGTTGGTGAGTGACACGGTACCCTTGGTGGTGGAGGTAGCGACAATGTCGACTTGGATGACGTTGCCGGCCTTGACGGCGAAGTTGCTGAAGTCGTACGCGTAGTCGGGGTACCACTCGTACCAGGCGTCGTAGGAAACGGCGCCGGAGCTGCTGACGGTAAAGTCGATACCTGCTTGAAGCAAACCGCTGCCGCAGGTATCGCCGTCGATGCCGACCCAGGCTGAGGAAGACTCGGTGCCACCAGAGCCAACGTGTTTGGGTGTGGGCACGGTGAAACGTCCGGTGGCTGACTTGAAGTAGCCGGAGGAGGGTGTCTCGAGGACGGCACCGGACCAGTTGGATGAGTAGTCGACGTGGGCGGTGGTGTTGTCGACGTCTGCGACGAACTTGGCGTTCTCTTTCGCGGCTGTGCCAACTAGAATCATGGGCTGGGTCCTGTGACGGCGACTGCCATCAGCACGAGATTGAACGCGCTCAGCGAGGGAGGAGGGACGGGCCAGAACGGAGCCAGTGATGGCGGCGATGATAGCGATGGAAAGCTTCATGATGAAGGGTAGAATGATTTTGCGGGACTAAGAAGGTAGTCGAAGCGAGAGAAGGGATCGAGAGTAGAACGATAGACTGCTGAAGCGAATGCTGCGTTGATGAGTGAAGTGTAACCAGCGGCCTTCGACACTCCTTATATACTTCCCAAGTCGAACCCGTACTATGTGTCGTATACCTCTAGACACACTCATTATACGATGGCGCGATGTTCCAGATCCAACACTTGATGATACCTTCCTAATACCTACTGGTCAGGCGCATAGCCATCCAGCTAGATTCGCCCTCCATGCTGAACTGGAAAGCGGCCTACACGATCCATCAGGTCGAACGCCGAGATACGAATTACTGATTGGTAGTCCAGGTCGTGTGGTGAAGGCCTCTTCACCAAGAGATCGGCGAATTACCGGGCTGGACAGGGGTATGAGTGGACAGTCCCGCTCGTGTGTTGACTCGGTAGGTATCAGAAGACCCTGATAAGTGATTTTCCTGGTGTACGGGACCAAGTCCGCCTATCACATCACTGTCACTTCGACCACATGTGCGTGAAAGTGTCCGACTTCGTGGTTGTCGTGCTTGCATCGTCAGGTTCTCCTGCCTCTTTGGGATAACGCCCGAATGCTCTCTTGCAGATTCGACAGCGAAAGCGAAAGAGGTGGTGGGAGATGCGGTGCCCGACTGTGTTGCGAGATCTTTGGAGATGCCGCATGCTCTTCCTAACGTAGTAGATCTGGTCTCCCTGAGTTCCTTACAATTTCCATCAGCTCTACTGTGCGATGGCATTTCTCACTGTACCTCGGCTCGCGACCACATCGAATTTCGAAATCGCTACTGTCCAAAGACCCTATGCAACGACGGAAAGCTCCCATGGCGCAGATATGCCGGATAAATTAACTGCAGCAGAAGCTTGTCGTTGCTTATCAGTTGGCGTGTGACTTGGCAAGGATTGGTGTGGTGGTGCTAGTACGGGATAGGAAGTTCGTGATAGGTGCTGCCCGGCGTGCACACCTGAAGTGTAGTAAGCTACTCATCTGCCAAGTTAGCTTGCGAAAGCTTGTTCGCGGCGAAATGCTTGAGTTGAGAAGGTGTGTTGAGTGGTGTTGAAAGAGCGTTCGAGATAGACAGGAGGAAGGACCGATCGGAAAGACGCCATTGGGTTCGGCTGGGCCTCGGCATTAAGAGCCGCACAAACAGCCGGACTGCGACATCGTTGCAACCCCATCAACAACACGATGTTTGCAATGACTATGAGGACGAAATCCCAGAATGCAGCGGAGAATGACAAGAGTCTGAGTCGCATTGTTGCATACATCGTTGTTGCACGCCAACAATGGAAACGTATAAAAAGCAATGTATACTGCGACTTAGGATGTGACATGTACTTTCTGGACTCTGAGGCTCTTGTCGGCGTCTACGGGAGACTTGACTCAGCTGTTTCGCATCAGAATGCCATGGCTGCGAGCGTGCGGCGTAGCGATTGCGGCGTCAGCACCCTCAGGAACGCTGCCTGATCCTTAGCTGCACTTTGCTGAATACCTACCTAGGTATCAATATATCCAGGCCCTCTTTAGACACAAACCTCCGCTATTTGAACATGTCAGCCTCACCAGACGCACGCGTCCGAATGACATCCAGTTCGAGGACTGGATGTACAGTTTATTCATACCCATCCCATGGCGGTATCATCATGAAGAGGTTTACAAACCCTGAGCTGGAGTGCCTTGGCCTCTCGTGCAGGCAGTCAGACCCAGGACCGTTCCATGACCAACAACAAGAAGACGCGTTCGCACTACGTATGCTCCACCTAGGTGCGCGCTGGTGGCCATCCCTCAAGTTCTACGAACGCCACACAAGAGACGAACCGTATCCTTACGGTTACCACTTCCCATCCCATCTTCACGTGGCCTATACCCCGACCAGCTCAGGAGTCTGGGTTCTAGCAGTATGGGCCGAGAACTCACAAACATGGTTGGAAGAATACGATCCGCCCCGAAAGCCCGAAGACTGGGTGGACTTGGCGTATTGCAGAACCATGGAGGAGCGATGTAAGATGTTGGAAGAGTTTGGCGCGACTCTCTATGAGGATGTCGAGCAGTGTGATAAGCTGCCGTGGAGTTTGGATGAGGGTGTTAGGGAAGGCAAGAGATACGAGGAGTTGCTGCGGAAGATGGAGGATGACGAATATTTCGAGGATTGGATGATGAGTCTGTGATCGACTGATGTTAGCGAAGGCAAGAGTAGATCATTTGCTTTAAAAGACGGAGGGAGAAACATCGACTTCTTATAGCATCACTCAGGGTCATGAAGAGATAAACAGCTTGTTAGATATGATCTGAATGCATTTCCATTGTTCTGTTAACCCGCAACGTCTGCCATAGCTACGACAAAAGTATATCGAGATAATACATGTCGCTGCTAATTTAGCATAGCCATGATCTGAGCGAACCGCTTCAACGCGCTCAACATTCCGCTCTAATCTCCACTGATCTCCGCACTCCTTGCTCTTTTCCCAAGCCTAACCCTGCGCTGCCGCCTTGCGCATACGCTTCTCATGCTTCTTGTGCCTCTTCTTCGTCCTCTTCGCGTACTTCTCCAAAGTCGCAATACGGTTCTTCGCCCAGTTGGGACCGGCGTCGGGGGGCGGGGCTGTAGAAGAGCATTGTAGTTAGCCAATGCATCGTATAGATATAGAACAAGGCAAAAGGTGGACGCCTTACTTCCAAGGTCTCCTCTAAGCAGACGTTCCTTCTCGTCCTCTCGACGCTCATGCTTCCGCTCGAAACGTTGGTGACGGTGTCCAGGCGATTCGGTGCGACAGCTCTGGGTGCGCTTCGGGTTTCGTGGTTTAGGGTCGTGCGGGTTCTGAGAGGGCATCTTGGTGGGGTGCGAGTATTTTCCCTTGGGTTGGTTAGGCATGTAACATCTTATGAAACTTGTCTTTCTAATCTATACCTTGCCTGGGTACCAGTACGGGTCGTTCTCTTTGGTGTAGTTCTTAGTCAAGTCGCGTCTGATGCTCCTCGCGCTGTCTTTCCGGTCGGCATGCTCGTCGTCATCAGTCAAAGGGCTGCATTCACGGTCTCTGCTGTCGTCGCGACCGCGTATCGGTCCATCGTCTCGATCACCCCCAGGACTGCGTGGACGATGCTCCCACTCATAGCTTGGCTCACGTTTGAAGCTGTCTCTTGAGCGATTGCGTGAACGATCATCAGATCCGCGCCTCGAATCGCGTCTATCATCACCATCCAGACGGTTGCGTGAACGGCCATCGCGATCACGGCTGCGGTCGCGCCTGCGATCATCGTCCCGACGGTCGGACGAACGATCACGTCGCTCACGGCTGCGCTCGCGCCTGCGATCATCGACCCGGCGGTCGCGTGATTGATCTTGTCGATCACGACTAAGCTCGCGTCTGCGTTCATCTCCCCAGCGGTTGCGTGGACGGTCGTCTCGCTCCCGGCTTGTTTCGCCTTTGATGTCGTCGCCCCAGCGGTTGCGAGGACGTTCCTGCTGCTCACGGCTGGGCTCACGTCTACTATGATAGCTATCATAACCGTGGTAGGTCTGTGGGTAGCTGTCGACGCGTCCCTGTGGTTCGTCGCTCGGCTCGCGTTTGACGCGATTGTCGATGGGATACTGGAAGTCCGACATCGCGCCGCGGGATGGAGTAGTCAATGCGAAGAGAGTGTAATGAGAACGAGAAAGGAAAAGAGAGAGGACGGATTGAAGTGACGGAAGAGAGACCGGACACGGTTTGAGGAAGCGACAAAAGAAATGACTCGTCGTTGCGAACTTGAAGCCCCGCTGCGACAATCAGGGAGGAACGACGGCAGTATACGGAAAGGAGCAGCGGGCCCGCAATGCCTAACGACGCGTCCCGCGTTGGGCGCGTATGCTGACACTTTATCAAGACTTACGCGCACTCCAATCTAGACACGGTCGAGATACCTCAGTCTTCGCGATGGAGACGGCTCATGATGACTTAGCCCAGGCGCAGGAGAAGAAAGTAGCCGTACCAATGACGTCACCCCGCTAGATCGCATCCATCTCGACAGGCACGGCCGAACACGAAGGTGACAAAGCTGCAAAACACTGTTGCCTCGGATTACCACATACTTCCACAACAGCCGCCACAGTATCGTACGCGCACATATCGGACACAATGCATCTCCTAACCTCAAGCTGCACTACCGCAGCAACTATACACTTACAATCGATATTCTCACAGCGAACCAAAGATTGAGACGCAACTAATAGGGCCACAACCATCTCTACAAAGTCGCGATATGGACAGCGTATACACAGTCCGCGCCTCACCCGGCGAAGGACTAGGCTGTTTCACTTCCACGACCATCCCCGCGGGTACGCTCATCCTTAGCGAAACACCCTTATTCAGCGTCGCAGAACCGCGCAGCAACAGCGCCGTAGTCTCAGCTTTTGCTTCATTGTCCGACTCGCAAAAAACCCAATATCTATCCCTGTACGCGCAGAAAACCTACGAATTGAAAGAGAATGGAGAAGAAGAAGAGGCAAGAGTAATCGACATCTTCAACTCCAACGCCTGGCAAACGGGGAGCTATACTTCTATCTGCCCCCTCGCCGCGCGCTTCAACCACAGCTGCATCCCCAACGCGTCCTTCGCATTCAACCCGCTCACTGGAAAAATCACAATCCACGCCATCGTGCCCATCCCCTCAAATTCCCAAATACGATTAAGCTACGAGCGGCCCTACCAAACCACCCTCTCGCGGCGCGCAAAACTCGCTTCCTACGGCTTCATTTGCGCCTGTCCGGCGTGCAGCGACCCCACCCCCGCCAGCGATACCCGGCGCGCGCGCATGGTGGTGCTGGACGCGCGGATCCGGACGGGGCGGCGCCAGCTGTGGAGACGGCCTGTGCCGAAAGCCGCGTTGGAGTTGTGCAGGTTGCTTAAAGAGGAGGGGTTGGTGGGGGAGGCGTTGGGGCTTGCGTGGCATGATGCGGCGGTGGGGTGGAGGAGGCATGGGAGGTTGGATCAGGCGGTGCTGTGTGCGGTGAAGGAGTTGGAAATCGCGTTGATGTGTTTTGGCAGGGAGAGCTCGGCGGTGGATGTTTCGACGGGGTTCTTGTTGGGGTTGAAGGGGGAGATGGGGATGAAGGCGAAGACGGGTGTTGCTGTGGAGGCTGAGGAGGTTGTGCGTTGCTAGAGGGGGTGTCTTGGTATGTGGTCAGGATGTCCTGATTTGGTGTTGAAGCATGCTCTGGGTATGCCGATTCTTCCATGCCACATTTCCGCTTCCTTGATTTGTGGCGCAGTAACGATATGTACAATGTGCCACACTCACAATCAAGCTTCCATCTCTAGCAAACAATGTCCCACCACTTCACATATCCCCTCCTCGCAAACCCAAACTTCCGACGCTCCTAGCCTGCATCGCGAATCTTCCCAGTACCTGCACCACTACCTACCCCCCCTCCAAATCACCACCACCTTCACCACCACCACCACTGCAGTAACCGCACAACCCTAGCATGACCAAAACCCCTCAAACTTCCCGCACCCCTTCAAAAGCCGATCAAATCGTGCGCCTTAAAAGCATTGTTCAGCCCCTCACAAAATACCCATCTACTTCCAATTCCAAATCAAATCCACCCCAGTGTACCGAACGCCAGAAAAGTTCCAGCATGCCACACATGTCCGAGTGGCTATGTCCCCACTGCTCACATATCAACCGTGGGGAAGGGGGTAGTGGGGAGAAATGCGGGGGGTGTGGGAAGTGATGATGATGATGGATGAGACGGATGAGACAGATGAGACGGAGGGAACTGTCTGCGGTTGGGGATATGAGATACCAAAGGAGAGGAATGAGGAATAGATGGGGAAGTGTTGGAGTGTGGGTGGGATGACGGAACGATGGCAGGCTGTTGTAGACGAGAGGGTTGATGAGGAGATGATGTCGAGTTTTTGTTAGAGACGAAACCTGAGCATGTAAAAGTTGTCTTGCAGGACTAGATCTAGATATGCAGATTTCCCAAACTCCATCGCTATGCATAAGATGTATCATCGCACGTATTTCCGAGTTCATCGAGTTGGTGTTGCAAGCAACGGTGTATGTATATATGGGGATAAGTACGACATCCCATACTTATCCCCATATAGATATACACCGTTACTTGCAACACCGACTGAATCATCAAACGTGACCTTCTCTTTTCCTCTCTCAGATGCCTCCTCTACTACCTAACCCGAAGCCGCTTTCCAGCAGGTTCAACACCGCCCTCTTCCCTCGCCGAACTATGCGCTTCAGAACCAGTCCAAACCTGACTCTTCACAGTCGTGGGGACAGTCGTACCGTTTCCTGCTTCACTCCCCTCATTCTTTCCCTCCATCTTCGCTCCAGCCGTCGGACCAACCTTCCTTGGCCCCTCAATAGAAAAGGAAAAAACCTCCCTCTCGGGCCTCCTCGACTTCCCCGTCGCCGGTTTTCTAACAGCATTGACATCTTCCTCCTTGAACAGCTGCCCCGTCCTCTTCGTCGCTTCCTTACCCGCCTCCGTCGCTTCTTCCACAATCTCCTCGCTGTAGTGCCACATCAGCGCGATTTCACCCCTTACAAGCGCAGTCGCCCAGAGACTGAGCAGCACGCCTGGGACGAGCCAGAGAAGAGCAGGTTGCGCGTGATTCATGAGATGTAGCGCGGCGAACGTAGCGACCAGACCGCCTACATAGCCCACTAGCGAGGCATTGAAATACGTTTTCGGAAAAGTGAACGGCGCTTCCTCTTTCCCGTTTTCTAAGGGTGCGGCAGACTTCCACAGCGGGCGTCCCATGAGTGAATGCGTCCAGAAATGGTCGCTCCAGCGGCCTGCCAGGGGTGTAAACTCCGCCTTTACAACCGTGTCCTCGGCTCCTTCAGTTGTTGCGGGGACGCGTTTCTGGCGGCGGAGGTAGAAGAGGTAGAGATCGAAGCGCAGTGCAAGGCCGATCATGAGTCCAGGGATGATGATGTCGCCTAGACCGAGCATGGCAGCGGCGTTCTTGCCCGAGGGCGTGGTGGCGGTGCCGGGTTTGGGGAACATGAGTTTGATGGGGACGTCGAGGGAGGATGCTACTGTTACCATGAGAGGACTGGAAGAAGTGGTGTTAGCAGTGTCCTGTGCAAGCGGGTGAAGGAGGGGAGAGGAGAGTACGTACGTGAAAAACACCATGTAGATGTCGTAGAAGAACAGCCCCACGAGTATCGCACTCCCTGTCGCAAATGTCGTCGGACTGATGACTTGGATACTGCCATACGCGAAACTGAAACCCAGCAGGTTCGTCAGGTACCATGTTTTATCCACGAGGTTGAAGTAGACGAGCGTAGCCAGCGCTACCACGGCACCAACAAGCGTGTGCGCGCCTACTCGAGCTTTGCCCGCCAGCGCGCGCTCGAGATACAGCTTCAGTGTCCACTTATTGGAGGGCATCGCGCGGTCAGCCCAGAGCCATTCCTTCGCGCCGTCTCCCAGCGGCATCCTCGCGAGGAAACCAGGCAGCGGAGTTGTGATAACCTTGCCGTTCTTGACATCTCCCGCGACAGGCACAGCCCTCCCTGCCTTGCCGTCGACATGGTACAGCGCGCCCCCGAGCACATGTCTCCTTGGAAATATAATCGAATGCCCAATATCCAGCACATCGCTAACCAACTTCGTAACCGCAAAGAACCCAAAGACAGCAAAATACGCATTAAGCGCTTTACTCAGTATACTCGGGTCCTTGAGCCACTTCAGCAAAAAATACAGCGTCGCCAGCGAAATCCCCGCGAAAAGCGGGAACAAGATGATATGTCTCGGTGAGAGTCCTTCCATCTCGTTCTCCGGCTCCTCATCCTCGTCCTCGTCTTCAGAGTCGCTGTCTTCATCTTCGGCGGCGGCGCGTGCGCGGTCTTTCCGGTTTTTCTTGGAGGGCTTCGCGGCGGTGGAGGGGCGGGTGAGCGAGGCGTGGGCGGCGGCGTAGATGGGGAAGAGGGAGGCGAGGATCATGTGGGCGTAGACGGGGAGGAGGGGTTGCACTTTTGTGAAGGCGTAGGCGGCGGTGCCGAGGGCGCTGGCGACGAGGCTGGGCTCCGTGTCTGCCATGGTGCGCAGAGGGGTGGGTGTGAGTTACGCGCAGGTGGATGGGGTTGGCGGGGATTTATGTGCCCAGGTGGTGATGTGGCAGGAGTGAGAGTGGTGGTGAGTGGGGAGGACTGCTGGTGAACCCAAGGTTACAGAGCTCGATAACCCTCAACGTGGCCTATATGCAACCAACCACAAAGACTTCGAACGTCAATGAGCGTGGAAGCAACCAGAGTACATTTCACATTCCTCTACCAAGCTTCTTCCGTCGCGCATTCAGACAACGACGCGACAATACGGCACAGTCGCGTCCTTTGCAAACAAATTCGGCATGCAAACCAATCAAACATGACGTCGCCGCATCGCGTCCAGCCAAACACCCTGATCGGCGTTCATGCATGGCCTGGCCAGACCGACGGGCCAGACCACCGCCATCTCCAGATCGGCCTGCACGAGCGGGCCCTTGCATGTTCCGCGCCCCTTCCTTCAACGCAAGACTACGCCCTAGTCTGAGTCAAAGGCGCACTCGATCGTTGTTGAGCGTGAAAGACGAGAGAAGATCGCATCGTCTTGGGAGCTGCCAGACTTCCACCACCGCCCCTCCTCCGCCCCTCCGCCTCCCCTCCACCTCCCCCACCCACCCATCCTTGCATGTTGCCCCCCCTTCCTTCTCTGTCTTTCGCGCTCGAGCGTGGAAGAAGGAAGATCACCTCGTCTTTGAAACTGTCGTCTTGCAAGCTGCCAGACTTCCATCACCGCGCCTGCGCCTCCCCACCAACCCCCATGCATGTTTCCCCCTTCCTTCACCGCTTGAAAACGATTAAATCATCCGTGCGACGACTGCCGCGTCTCATGATCCAGCATGCCTTTTTTGGCCCGACCCCATATGTCTTTTGGCCTGTACCGGGTACTCGGTATGTCAGCTTTCGGTGGTTAATATTAGCACAAAGGTGCGGAGAAAAGCATGTAGCCTGCATACTCAAATCCTGAGGTCGAGCTGGAATAGACGCAGTAGTAGTAATAGAGAAAAAGCATGAAGTAGATGCGCAAATGTGTGTTTGTATTGCTACCGAGTGTGTGTATTGTTGTGTTGCAAATGTATGCTGTATGTTCTTCTGTTTCCTCCTCAAGCTAAGCCATGCCGAAATCCACTGCCACCTGCCTGGCTGTCATACTTGCATTCTGCTCCTGCCTGCTCAACGACTCTGGAACGCAACAACAATCTCTCCAGAACTTCCCCTCCATCCCCTTAGATTAAGAATGAATGGAATTCGTGTGTCGCGTATACACTCGTGATGTGCTAAAAATACGCCCCACAAGAAAAAAAAAGATAAGTTCGTGTAGAGAAGAAGAAAAAAAGAAGCAAGAGCGCCGAATGTGCTAAATTGAGAGAGAAGCCGAAACACCCCACTTGTGCAAACAAAGGAAAAAGGCTTAGCAGTCTGATAGAAATGCTTGTGTGAAACGCCCGAGAGACAACCGGATTACAAGAGGGATATTTTGCGTGCAAAAGACAAGGAAGAAGCAAGTGTAAAAGAGGAATAGGCCGTTGGGTGTGGTAAGACCGGCTGAACCACAGCTTTTGGGCAACAACAACAACACCCCCGAACGCGCACGCTAGTAAAACAAGGAGATAGGAAAAGAGTTGTAGTGGTGTATCAGCACGGTGTGAGCCTGCTGGAGACGTTCAGGTCGCGGAGCATGTCAAAGGACATGCCGTCGACGTTGACGCGCTGCTGTGACTCAACGTACACGTCGTGCACGTTGGAGAAGGCGTTGCCCTCCCAAGGCGATACAGCAGTAAGCCTCTTGTTGTGAGGGTGTGGTGGTGTGACTGCCGCGATGACAGCCTGCTTCATCTGCGGGGTGATGGCCAGGCGCTTGCAGTCAAAGTACGAGGACGACGACACCGAAGACGAGGTATACGAAGGTGCTGACGTCGAGGTGAGCTGAGGTTGCGAGGGGCAAGACGAAGAGGGGTAGTCGGCGATGTCCTCGTCATCATCGTGTTCTTCCTCAGGTGAGGAACGTGGTAGTGCTGACGGGTCAGGAAACTTGAAGGCTTTAGCCGTAGTGGGCTCTGACTCTTCCTCTAGCGGCGTCGACGAAAATAGAAACGACGAATTGTGGTGCGAGGTCTCGTAGTAGCCTAGGATGGACGGCGTGAAGTTGCTTCCCTTGGAGTTGGGGCCTTGTTCACTGGAAAAGGTATACTCCGGGAGGGGAAGCGCCTCGTCATCCGTGTCGTCGTCGGTGGAGCTCCAGGCAGAGAACTGACTCTTCATCGGCGGTCGCACTGGGGGTATCTCGATGGCCTTTGGTCCATCGGTCTGGCGGCGTGCATTTGGGTTTGGCGACGTCGGCACTCGAGGAAACGATAGATCCGGACACGATCGGGGAGAGAGGGATGAGGTGGGGCGATGGTTGGATTGGTACGTCGGTATTGACTTGAGTTGGTTCTTGATGAAAGCGGCAAGGTTAGCGGAATAGTCGCCTAGCGTGGGTGACATATTCCGAGGTTCGCCATCGTTTACATGTGCGACCACGGTCGAAGTGCTGTTATCCGTGGCATCGGATGGCATGCGAGAGTGAGACCATTTTGCGTCAAAGGGAGATGGTTGATCTTGGGGGGTGGGTAGGGCGGCGAGGCCTTCGAGAAACTTGAGGTGGTCCTGGGGGTTGAAGAGACGGTTGACTTCGTCGTCGACGGACTGGTTGCGTCGAGCTCGGCGTTTCCGGACGGCGGCTCTGCCCTCAGCAAGAATAAGGAGTGCCTCTGGGGTTGAGCAGCCCAGAGCCTCAACAATGGGAAACGAGTTACTTCTTTGTCTCTGCATGCTGTGTCGGGGGCTCGCCCTGCGAGGGGATGGCGAAGAGTGGTGGGAGTCCATGGTGTATATTAGTCCGGATAGAGCGGGAGAGGTGCTAGTTCATGGCCGCAGAGCCGCGGAGTGAGTCGATGCTGGGAGCGAGGAGTCCTAAATACACAGTGCAGGTTGAGGGCAGACGTCCAGGGGGTGTTGTGACAGTGCTGGTCCACGGAGCAAAAGGAAAAGAGAGTTGCCGCGTGTAAAACGGATGGCAAGGCTACTTTGAAGCCAGAAAAACGGTCGACGGATCAGGTCAGGATGGCATTAGTGGCCCATCTCGCTTCCCAGGCCCCAGGCAGCCCTAGCCCGACAAGAAAATGCTCTCCTATGGGCCCAAGCCGAAAAGTACGAGTTGGCAGGCAGGCGTACGGGCACATGACGTTTACAGCCCTCGACCAGCGACATGGGTGGGTCTTGCACGGCCTTGGAAAAGCGCACACTCAGGATGAACTATGCTGCACCCCTGGATGGCGTGCACCCATCTGCCGGATCCCGCTGGCGTTTCGCAGCGCTGCCCAATGGGGGCCGAGAGGGCGTGCGGCCTGTCATGCGCCGTCTGCTACCGTCGTGGCAAAGCACCGGAATCTCCGTTTTGCCATGGAGGGTTCGCGTTGGAGCGCCTGATGGTGAGAAAGCTCGCAGCCTGTCAGCGGTGGTGGAGGGCCTGCGCAGACGTGCCGCGACAGCCTGCGTGAACCATCGTACCCACATCAAACGAGGCCTGTTGCGTGAGGTCGTGGTGATCATGATCGACGCTACCCTTGCTTTTTTCCCTCGCTGTGCTGTTTCTCCAAGGCCTGATCAGCCCTGCCACTGATGCGTTTGGCCCGACGATCTGTCTCTGACTGGCCGCAGCTAAGATAAAAGTGCGATCGATCAGCACTGGCCGCGCAAGCGAAACTCTGCTGTACATGTAAACGGCGGTTCACGTACCCTCGCGTCGTCGTGATGTAGGAATTACACCTCACCTGCGCTGCATACACGGGCGCGCTCGTAATTGTCCGAGGTGGGTGAATGTGCGCCGTGCTAGAGCAGGTACGCCGAAAAAAGAATAACCGGCCCGACTCGAGCAGACGCGACACTGGTCCGAGGCTGAGCAACGCGTTCGCATCACGAAACCCGCGATAGAGTTGGATTTCCAGGGTCCTGAAGAGTCATACCCTCCGTGCCGATGCCATTTGGTCGGATATCCGGTGCCGTGTGGGATTCGATAGGTCCGACTGTGGCTGCAATACCGTAATCACTGGCGGCCTCCCTCCGATAGCCTCAGCTGTCAGACTGAAACTGTCGCACCGACAATTTACTTTGTACTGCACTCTGCGACTCACTGGTAACCTCGTGAACTCTCAAGTCACCCCTCATTTGCTTTTCTCGTCGCCTTGTAAGGCTTCGGCTGCGCCCTGGTGCTCATCTTACCCCCGTCCAAGCGCCGCTTCCTGGCCATGTCGGGCTGTTTCCGCATGCAGCTTTGGTCGCCCGGGCATCAACACCGCATCTTTTTTTTTCACGATTGACATCATCACCGCGCTCATGAGTTGTGCGCACGCAGCAGCCTGATCAGCACGGTGCGCTGGATTTGCCCGAACAACTCCTCTGACATGCGAAACCACGACGCCCCGGGCCACCGTCCGAGCCTCGCCGCCGTCGCTACCAAAAGGGCTGCCTGCCCAACGGCGGCGCCTTCCCGGATTGCTTCACTTTCTCGCTGGCACCTGCTTGCATGTCTGTATCTCCAGTTGTTTCACCACCCTCGACGGCAGTAGCCCCGCACGAGGTATGCCATTGTGCGACAATCCCATCTTCGATCCCCCACCACCTCTCACCACCTCACCATCTACTGCGACACCTACCCGCCCATCTAACTTTGCATCCTCACCCCATCTCACGTAATGCGTTCGACCGCATCCTAGGGCACCATCACCACACCCGCCGGTCCTTTTTCCTAGAGTCGGCACGATCCGACCAACCCATGCTATTCGGCAATTATATCGCGGGCCTTGTCATTCTCTCGGTGCTACCTCTGCTTTTTATCCTGGCGCGCTTCTACTCAAAGCGCACGCGACTACTGCCATGGACTATTGATGATACGTTTTTGGTGTTGGCCCTGGTATGGCCTGACCCCTTTACAGAAGGCACTCTCTAACCACGTCGGGTAGCTCCTCCTCTACGTGGTGATGGCAATGTTTATTGTTTGCGAGTCGCTCACGTCTGCGATTCATACTGTGTTGCTAATTTCATGAAGCGATGGCTGCTGGTCTTGTCCGTCAACACATGGTGACAGCTGCCACGGCGGATCTCAAGCGAACGCTGATAGTATGACATTCTTGCTGTGGATAACATTCTGGCTGTGAGGCGGGCGCTCACGCTCACAGATACTGTGGCTCTTCCGGCTTCCCCTAGCCATATGCACAGCCTTCACTCGATGCGCGATTCTCATCTTCTTCATTCGGACCTTATACACCAGGACGTACAGCTGGTTGAGATACGGTGGTATTGTCAAACCTTACACATCCACCACCATCCGGTATCCACATGTTTATTAATCCAAACCACAGCTCACTTTTGTACCATTGCGGCAATCGCCTTGGGACTAGCGTCTGTCATGGTAATCGCGCTACACTGTCGACCGATCAAGCAAAACTACACAATACCTTTCGAGGATCCACGATACTGCTTCCGACTGAAGCCCTGCGTGGTCACCATAGCGGTGCTGGGAGTAGTCCTAGATGCGGTCATCTGGTGTTTTCCACACTATGTGGTCTGGCATCTGAAGCTGCGCCATTCCCACAGGGTGGCTGTGTCGGCCATATTCGCATTTGGGTTGTTGTGCGATCAGGGACCATCCTCTCTCAGTCATGGCTAACGTGAGTAGCAACATGTTCATTGGTGCCTTTCGTGTCGACTCACTGGCCGATGTCGCATACCAAGGCGACGTAACGTACGGCATGGGCAACACTCTGATGTGGGCAATCGCCCAGATAAGTACTGGAATCATTGTAGCATGTCTGCCTCATCTACGTCCTTTGTTCGATTGCATTCTGCCACGCCGGCTCATCCACCTCAGCACCCGCAAATCCAAGACTCAATCCAAAGCCTCTCAGGTCTCAGCTCAGTCTGTACTCGTTCCTCCGATCATCCAAAGCAGAGCTGGATCCATTGTTGTCACTACGCAGATCGCTGTTCAGCCCGGTTCGCCAAATCTGTTACCACCTCCACCACCGCCGATAGATATCGTGGATGGGCAGCTTGACCCTTTGGGCCCGATATTCCACGTTGAGCCAGGACCTGCGAAGCGTACGAGGGTAGTGTCATATGATTGTGGTGTGTCGCCGCGTGGTTGTGGCCTTCCTTACTGAGCTGTGGCTGATGTCGTGTTTTCTTACAGATACGCACTGTTGCATACACTTCGCTTCCTCCCCGCATACCTAGTTTGGTACTTCTCTGGGTGTTTGAAGCCCGACAATATGAGATAGTTATTCTTCAAGTGTTAGGACGTACGTGGACCATCCAGCCGCCGCCAGCTGAATGATTCGCTCGTCCCTCAAAGCTGTGACGCCTTCAAATCTCTTCTTGAAGTCCGCATCCGTTGCTAGACCCAACTGGCCCCTGCTGTTGTCTCCCGCCGCGAACAAAACTCTTTTGACCCTTCCTTCCGTCTTACACGTTTGGGCTGCCACTAGGATGTGGCCATGACCAACCGCTACCTCATACACCTTTGCGTCCTGACCATCTATCCGGACGTCCAAGCACTTGACAAACTCCTCCTGAACGTCATCAGTACTGATGCCCGTTACCAGTGCGCTCGTTTCAGGATTGCCATTCAGCACGTCCAATTCTTCATTTGACCCAGGACATACCTGACCCCATAAGAAGAGTTCGCCGTCCGAGTCGAAGGCCGCGCTCATGTACCCGCCCGATGCCACCTTCGTGACGTAGGTCACCTCAAGGTAAGGCACGGGCGCAATGTCTAAAGCACCATCATACGGTCGGCCCAAGCACTTCTCATACCTCGGATCCCTTGTCTCCGTCCAAACGTGCCCATCGGCATCTAGCGCAGTCATCGTCGTAGCATTCTCAACGCACAGCGGGAATTCGCCAAGTTCGTAAGGAAGGACCGTTACTCCGGTCCCCTCACCCATCTCACCGGCCTCAAGATAACGCCGGAAAGCCGCAAAGTCTTTGACCCGCACCACCGACTCCACAGCCGCGGAACGATGCTCAACGTAAACCAGCACATGCCCCTCACTCCCGATCTTCACGTCCCTCACGATCTCAACCTGATCGCTTACGGTGAAAGTTTGTATGTCTGGTACGCCAGTATCCTCGATCTCAACATCGGTACCGAACAAGACGACCGTCTGATCCGCTGCTTTCCGGTCGATGTCCTCCCCACTCTTGACAGTCAACACATACCCCCTCACTCCATCGTGCATCGTGCTACCGAAGAAGATGATCTCGCTTCCATTATCGCGATTTGGACCGATAGGAAGCGCTCGTTTCAGATCGCTGTCGCTGGTCAAGTATTCTTTCTGAGCAGCCGTGAGGCCTGTGCCCATGTACCGAACGTGTAGTTCCCCAACACCATCACCACTACCACCATTCTTATTCCCCTCTTCATCATCTCTATTTCCATGATCGACTGGGTTGCTGCAAGCGACCACAGCGTCGCACCAACCCGCCCAAAGCACTCTGATGCTCTGTGCCTGCAAAATACACCCAGTGCTCCCCGCGCTAGTCCCAGGGCGAGCACCCTCGTGTTTCACACCAAAAGCGTACAGCCGCATAGTGCGATCCCGACTTGTCTTGTAGCGGACGAACAACAAACAAGCTGTTCGAAACAGAAAGTAGAAACGAGAACGACAGAAGCAACACAGGCCGTTGGGATCTGTAACCAATGTTGTCGATCAATACGCCTCTTCCCGTGTCGATCTGCGGGCGGCGCGTGGGGTTGGGTTGGGGGGTGTGGGTGGAGGTGTTACCGTACCAAACATTCACCGTGTCGCGTAACGTGTTGTGACAGATCCATGGATGGGGCCAGATGGGTCTTAGCGTCGACGTGACGCGACGCGCATTAGAAGATTCGAAGACGCAGGATCACAGGACGCGTTCGTCCATCCCTAGCGTAGGCGCGTACGTACGCGTCCTTCCAAGCTTGCTGTTCTGCGGTGCAGCCCGAGTGCCCGCGGAAATCTTAACCTGAGCTCCACACACTGTGCGCTTTGTCTGCGTCTGTGTTTCCATGATTAATCTTAATTAAAGTTGTCAGTTTAGTAGACTTTCGCAAACAACTGTAACAGTGACAGCGCGGGAAGCGGGTTGCGGGAACCGTTTTCTTTACTTTGCGCTTCGCTTCGCTTCGCATTGCCATTGCTCATTGAGTTCGAAACATTGCCCGTTCCTCCATCGTCGACGGGTCCCTCAACTACATGTGGGATGACGTAGAACGGTGTGTGGGGAAATTGCGATGGCACCTGCGGGCAGCAGAGCCTTAGGATAATGTCACTGCCTGGGGTGGCGAACTACTAATCAAGGACGTGGACATTGGAACGGAGATACGAGGGGAAGTTGGAAGAATTGAGTTAGGCGCTCTACTACCACGCGCCCGTAGGCTCATTAATTACTAGTCTACCTAATCTTATCCCTCTTATCTACTTTAAACTAGAACTAAGATATATCTTACTTATCTCTATACTTTTTTTTACCTTTATATATAAGCGTTTTACTAATTTTATTTTTAGTAAATATAGTATTATTAGTAAAAACTTTTATATAAAGTTATTTTAAAGCTATAAGCTTTTTATATATAAAGAGCTATAGTATAAAGTTAGTAAAGATATTAGTAGAGATAAACTTAGCTATAACTTTATAATAAGTAATTACTTAAAGCTCTATAGTATATATATAGCTAATAGTATACTTATACTTAAAAGTATAGTTAAAATACTTTTTTTTTAAAAAGATTAGTATTAATAAATTATTTATATTTATTAGCGCTAAGTACTTATAGTAATATATATATAAGTATATCTAATTAAATTTATATTACTATCTTAATAAAGTTATATAGATAGATAAAAAAGAATTAATATATAAGTATAAAGATTTTAATTACTTATTTTTTCTAGGTACTAAAGTAGTATATAACTATAATAGTATACTTTAGTTATTAAGTTAAGATTTTTCTAAGTTCTTATAGTTAAGTACGCTAGTAAATAGGTATAGATCTAGTTAAGATTAGGTTATATTAGTAATAGCTCTAACCTAGTCTTAACTTAACCTAAAAGAATATAGTATAGATAGATATAGTTAAAGCTATCTTAAAATAGGTTAGGTTAAGATTAAGTTATTATATAATTATTAGAAATATTCTTAAATAATTATAAAACTAGCTATTTATATAAATAGCCTATTTATAAAAAATATTATAGTTATTTATTATAGTACGTATTAATAGTAGTAAAGAGAATACTATTTAGAGTCTATAGCTATAGTTTATATAATATATAAAAGCTAATATATAAAGCTAATATATAAAGCTAATATACTAGTTAAGTAAAGCTTTTATAATTAGATACTTCTTATAAAAGCTTTTAGTAAGCTATATATTCTTTACTTAAAGTGTAATTCTTTTAGCGTAGATAGTATTATAATTACTATTTATTATAATTAGTATAAAAGTAGTAATAGAGAGAGAATAAAAATATATACTATTAAAGAAGCTATATATAAAAGTCTTAGTAGCTTCTTAGAGAGCCTCTAAAGCTACTTTCTAAAAGTATAAACTCTTTTAGATATACTAAGTAATTTTATAAATAAAGTAGTAGAAAAGACCTTTATATAGTAGTAGGTTAGTACTCTTCTAGTAGCGCTTAATCTTATATATAGTAATAGCTATATACTATTAGCTTAAGAATATAATAATATAATATAATAACTTACTACTAGACTTATAGTAGTGTAGCTTTCTAGGTTAGCTATTTTTATTAAGCTTCTATAGTTTAGTAATCTTAGCTATTATCTTATGTATAGCTTTTATAGCTAGATTTTTATAAGAAACTTTACTACTAGTATATATATTATTTATATAGCTCTTTATATAAGCTATACTATAATAATTAAGTATAATAATTATTATATATAGTGTATTATTATAGTTATTATATAATAATTTAAAATATTAGTTACTACCTAAGATAGTGTAGCGTAATTTACTAGATTTAAGTACTAGCTATATAATAATAAAATAACACGTATATAACAAACTTAAATATTATAATAATACTATCTATAACTATATAATATATAACTATAATTATTATACTTAATTATTATAGTATAGCTATAATAAAGTAAGAATTTAAGCTTCTAAATAACTATATAACTATTAAGGCTACGCTAGTTAAGCTACTAGAGTTCTTTAAGACTAAGAAGTAGAAGAAGCTTACTAAGGTAAAAAGAGGTAGTAAGCATAATTATAGTAGCTATAGATAGAATAGAAAGTATAATTATAGTAAGTATAAGTTAAGTAGCTAGAACGTAATAAGTATTCTAAATTAATTTAAGTTATATTCTAAAGTATAGTAGCTAAAGAGCTAAAGTAAAAGAAAGAGCTTAAAGAGTAAAAGCTAAGAAAGTAGTCTAGTTATAAGAGAGTAGTAGTAAAAAAGCGTATATTATTTATAAAAACTTTAAGGTAAGAAAAGTATTCTTAAATATCTATAAAAACTTTAAATATTTAAAAGTATTAAATAAACTATAAGTGTAATAAGATAATACTCTTTTCTATTCTTAGTCTAGTTATAACTAGTAAGTATTCTTATAGTGTATATACGTGTATATATATATATAGCTAATAATAGATAGTGTTAAAAGTATACCTAAATAGAATTATAAATAAAGTAAACTTTAAGTCTTTTAATAAGAAGATAGTAGTATATAGAAAGGCTACTAGAGTTAGTAAGAAGAATAAGACTATAACTAGCGCGTTAAAGCTAGAGTTAAAAGTAGTACTTAAGCTATTTAAGTAGCTCTTTAAGAATATAAAGAAATAAGTAAGTATATAGTATATATATATATATATATATATATAGCTACGCAGCGTAAACTAATAGAAAATAGATAATATAAATAATATAAAGAATACCTTTATAGTAGAATAGAAGAAACTACTAAAGTTATTATCTAAAAGAGTAGGTAGAGATAGTAAGAAGCTAAAAAGTGCTAAGGCTAAGTTTATAAAGAAGCTAGAGGCATAGAATAGTCTAGAGATATACTTTTATATTACTTAAGTAACACTAAAGCGCGTAGTATAATATATTAGTTAAGTATTATATTAGTATAGGTATTTATATATAGATAGTAGAGTATTTATATATAATAGTAATAGTAATAGTATTATAATATTACTAGTAATAGTATTTCTATAAGAGTAGCTAAATATAAAGCTATATTTAGTATATTAGTATATATATATATAATATAATATAATACGTATAGTGTATATAAGTAATTAGATATTACGTAGTGCGTAAAGTAGCGTGTAAGATAGATATATAGGTATAGATATAGATAGACGTATAGATAGACGTATAGATATAGATATAGATAAGTATATAGGTAGGTATATAGATATAGGTATAGATATAAATATATTATAAAGGTACTAGCTAAATAGTGCTACTTAAGATAGTAGGCGTCTAAAGCGCTATATAGTCTTAGTAGGCTTAAGAGCTTAAGAGTTAAGTAGGCGTATATAAGTAGGTTATTCTAACTTAGACTAGAGAGTCTAGATTAAGAGCTCTTACTAAAGTAATTATTATAGTTATTTATAATAGTATATACTAATCTAGAGAATAGAGCTTTAGTTATAAAGATATTAAAATTACTAGTATTCTTTAAGATTATAGATCTAGTAGAATAAAGGCTAGATACCTAATTAACTTTTAAGCTTTCTTTACTAGTCTATTAAGCTTAAGCGCTAGTACTATAGCTTAGTATAATAAGTAGACTATAATAATAAAAAAAGAGAATACTAAGAGAAAAGCTAAAAATATAGACTACGCTACTATAGCTTTACTTAAAAAGAAGCTTAAGAAGTAAAGTAAGTAGAAAAATATATAGTATTATACTACTTAGTAGAAGCTTATCTAGAAGAAGTAGTATAACTAAAAGAAAAGCTATAAGTTATTATAGTCTATTATTATAGTGTTAAACTAACTATAAGTAGTAGAATAGTTAAAGAATAAGCTTACCTTTACTTATAAGAAATAGAACTATATATATAAGAAAATTAACTTTTATATACTTTATACTACTTTAAATTACTCTTCTACTAGTAATAAAAAGTCTAAAAAGATATTTTTACCTAAAAAAGTAACTAGTCTAAATACTCTTTTTAGCTCTAGTAGTATACTTAAAAAGATTACTTAGAATAACTATTATACTAGTCTTAATAAGTTTAATAATAACTTCTTTCTAAGTAAAACTACTTATACTAAGTAGCTTATTTAGGTCTAGAGTTTTAATAATAAAGAACTAGTAATAGTAAAGTTAGAGGTTTAGATATAGATTTATTATATTACTTTATTATATATCTATTACTAACTTAACTAGTCTACGCAATTCTAGTACTATAGTACTTAAGACTAGAGAAGTTATTAATAATAAGAAGTAATTTATTACTACTAGAAAGAAGAATAAGTATAAGAAGGCTATTAATAACTTAGAGAATAAATATAATTCTAAAAATAGTAATAAGTATAGCTTAGAGATTATTAATTTTAAGAATAATAGTTCTAGAGAGTCTAAAACTTTAGGTAGAAAGAAGCCTAAAAGTAATAAGTCTAATAATAGTATAATAGAGAAATAAAAAGTTACTTTATTAGTAGTGTTCTTAGTACTTACTTTAGCTTATAATACTAAATTATAATATAAAACCTAATATTAGTACTTTACTAATTACCTCTAAAATAGTACTAATACTAAAAACTCTTTACCTAGACTACGTACTATAATATACTAATTTCTATACTATAGTTTTATATTATTATAAAGTATTAGAGCTTTTCTATTATTCTATCTAAAGATATCTATTATAATAATACTCTATTATACTAAAAAAAATTATTTCTTAAGCACTACTAGTTATTATAATTAGTTATTATAGCTACACTTACGTAACTATATAGATAATAATATAGATAACTTTTTAAACTTTATTAACTCTTTATTAAATTTTCTAGTAAAGTTAGTAAACTTAAAGTTTAATAGTAAGCGTCTTATAAGAGGTAGAGATAAAAAAGCTATATAACTAGTAAAATATTCTACTTATTTTATTATAGATAGAGATACTTATAAAGCTATTATTATAGTATAAAAGAACTAGTAGAGTAAGATACTATATATAGTAGATTTTATAAACGCTAACTCTTATTAGAATAATTTTATATATTTAAGTATAGTATAGACTTAAGTAAATAAAGTAGTAGAACGCTAGAGTAGTAGACTATATATCTACTATCTATAATATAGAACTATTCTTTAGTATCTAGTTAGTTTATAAAGTATAGATATAAAGTATATTCTAAATTATTATAATATAAGCCTCTATAAAGAAATTAATATCTTTATTTACTCTAAACTATATACTCTCTTTATACTCTATATCTATACTATATCTAAATCTATATCTATATACTCTATTAAAATCTTTAAGCGTAAAGTTATATATATAGTAGTTAATAATAACTAGTCTTTCTATACTATAGAGTAACTATTATTCTTTTAATTTATATAGTTTTTATAACTAAGTGCTATAATAACTACGCGTTATAAATTTATAGAGATACTTAACTAATAATTTAATAAAGCTAAAGTAGCTCTATTTTAGAATATTAACGCTAAAACTAATATATTTATTATACTAGATACTTAGTTAGCTACTAATTACCTTAGTTTTCTTACTATAAAAGTCTACTATATTAGTAGTAGCTAGAAACTCTATAAGAGACTACTTAATTTTATACTAATATAAGAAAGATATACTAGTATAACTATAGTAAC
This sequence comes from Alternaria hordeiaustralica, assembly GCF_023758085.1. Taxonomy (NCBI): domain Eukaryota; kingdom Fungi; phylum Ascomycota; class Dothideomycetes; order Pleosporales; family Pleosporaceae; genus Alternaria; species Alternaria hordeiaustralica. The sequence goes on along the minus strand of NW_026056820.1, from coordinate 3,151 downwards.
TAATATTATAAAAGTATTATCTAATATAAATATAAAATTACGCCTTCTTACTATTATCTATAATAATACTAGTAATAATTATATAATAATAACCTTTATTAAAAACTAACTAGACGTAAATAATATCTCTTAGAATTTAGATAAAAATATAATTCTATATCTAGCTTATATAATTAACCTTATAGTTTAGAATATTATCTAATATCTTAAACTATAAGTATCTAATAAGCTAGAGAATATAGAGACGCTATAGGTATACTATATTAGTAATATATAAGCTATAGTTTTAGTACCTAACTTTCTATAAAAGATAAGTATCTTATATTATTATAGTATATTATTATAGACTAATAACTACATAGCTATAAGCTATTTATATAGCTATTAACGTATTATCTTAATAATATAAATAATTTATTATACTCTAAGTGTTAGGTTCTAGCTCTAAAGAGCTTAGGCTAACTTAGTACTAGCTATAAATACCTTAGAATTGCTATTATAGCTTAGTAGTAATTTATCTCTAGTCTTTTTAGAATAATATACCTAATTATAGTCTAATATTATATTTCTAGTATTTAACTAACCTTATTATTTAATATTTAAATTACTCTACTCTATAATACTCTTATATATACTATTTAGATATAATAAGCTCTAAAGTAGATTTCTTTAGTATAATATAATATAGTAGTAAGTAAGCTATACTATTCTTGCGCGTAATAGATAATAACTAGAAAGAATTAGCTTCTATATCTCTAGAGGTAGTAATACTATCTACTAAGAAACTTATAGACTTATTAGAAGCCTTTTTAGATATTACTAACTTAGTTTTAATTATTAGAGATAGTAATACGCTATTAGAGCTTATTTTAGAGCTAACTAGGCTTTTATAGACTACTACTACTAAAAATAAAAATAAATAAGCTACTTTAACCTATAAACTTAAGAAGTTATATAAGTAGAAATAATTAAAGTATACTTATTAAGATATAGCTTACTTTAGAGAATTAAAGTATAAAGTACTTATAGATAACTACTTAGCTCTTAAAGTAAATATTATCTACTATACTTTAACTATAAAAAGTAAGTTCTAGTTAAATTTAAAAGCTCTATACTCTAAGAATCTAAAGATATTTACTATACGTAATTACTTATAGTATAACTACTAAGTATATAATTATAAGGCTATCTTTAGAGAAGCGCTTTCTATCTTTTTAATAAGTATCTAAAAGATAGACTTTACTATAAGATTTCTTAATAAAACTACTTACTTTACTTAAAATATTTACTTCTAGAACTATATAAGACTTAAGACGTTTTAGATACTTACTTAGAAAAAACTTAAAGTAGTTATACTTAATACGCTTAGTTCTAAGTTATTATAGTACTTTATAGTTTATAATAGACTTAAGTAAACTAAATAAAAGCTAGATTAGAATTCTAACTTTTTTTTAGCTTATCTTAATACGCTTTAGAGTAAACTAAATAACTATTTAGAAGAGTAGCGCTATATAAACTTTATAAGTACTTTTCTTTCTAATATTTAAAAAGAACTTCTACTTTAAAACTAGAAAAACTATAATATAGTTTTTAAGCTTAATATCTTAGCTTACTACTATTAAAGTAAGATAAAGTATACTACTACGCTTTCTAAGTATCTAGCTTATAAGAAGAAGTTTTATAGCTATTAGACTTAGAACTCTTTTTTAAAGTTTTTCTAGACTTAGAAAAAGGCTAAAAAGACTAATTTAGTAAAATCTAACTTATAACTAGCTAAATTAAACTAAAATAGTTTAAAAAACTCTAATATAACTTATTAAAAATATAATAAGACTAAATACTTTTAAAGAAACTATCTAAAGTCTAAGAGAGACTCTAAAAGCTTATCTAGTTAGAGATTAGAAAAAAATAGTAAGTAGAAAAGCTAGAGTTCTTCTTAGCTACTTATATTACTCTAGACCTAGTATTCTAGAACTTAGAACTTCTTTATAATACGCTTTACTTAAAGCTAGTAAAGCTACTAATAGTAAAAGTATTACTTAGCTAATTAGAGCTTATTAAGGCTCTAGTAAATAGAGGTTTCTAGTTAAACTTTATTTTAGCGTTACTTACTATAAAGTAAAGCTTATTAGTTTACTTTCTATCTAAGCTATTAGTAAATAGAGTAAATAGTAAAGAATTAAAAATTTATAGTACTACTATAGTAGCTATAAAGGTAGTAGATTCTTATAGAAAATAAGAGATCTAGAATATTCTATATATTATTATAGAAGTTTATAAGTATTAGGTATACTTAGGTCTACTTTAAATAGATATATATTATCTAAAAGTTAGCTACTTTATATAAAAGCTACTCTTTTAGAGTACTAAGTCTAAGAATAAAACTATTTATAGAAAGATTATACTAGAAAAGACTAAAAAGTTTAAGAAGACTATATATAATTCTATAGTAGATATATATAGCTATCTTATTACTTTAATACTTTAGTCTAGTTTAGAAAAGGCTAAAGAGAGTAGTTTACTTCTATAATATACTAAGTTTATATATCTTAGATTAGAAGATAACTTAAAAGTTCTTACTAACTATAGTTTATAAGACTTAGCTATTAACTTACTACCTAGAACTATAGCACTCTACTAGCTATTATATAATTTTTTTAAAATAGAGTTAAAGCTCTTATATAAGTATTTAGATAAATACTTAGTATAAAAGTAAATTAGGTATAGTAAGTCTCTAGTAAAGGCGCTTATACTCTTTACTAAAAAGAAAAATAGTAGTATATATCTATACGTTAACTATAGAGGCTTTAATAAAGTTACTATTAAGAATTAGTACTTTTTACTACTTATTATAAAGTCTCTAGAAAGATTAGCTAGCGCTAAATTCTATACTAAACTTAATATAAAAGAAGCTTACTATAGAGTATATATTAAGAAGAGTAATAAGTAGAAAACTACTTTCTATATAAGATATAGTAGTTTTAAGTATACTATAATACTTTTTAGCTTTATAAATACTTCTACGTAGTTCTAGACTTATATCTATTAAGTTCTTATAGAATTAATTAATATAACCTATATTATATACTTAGATAATATTTTTATTTTCTCTAATACTAAAGAAAAGTATAAAAGCTATATTAATAAAGTC